>NC_067477.1:147338240-147565682 GCF_947179515.1 Apodemus sylvaticus
CTGTTTGTTTTGTTTGTTTGTTTTTTTATTGTTTTGTTTTGTTCTCCTGTCTGGAAATCCACACATAGATTTTCCCCCAAACATTATATTTCCAAGCAAATGATTGTTGTGAGTAGAGGGATAATAAGACTCCTGTTTTAAACAACAAAGTCATCCTCAAATCTGATTTGATTATATTTAAAGGATATAGATTAATGGTTTTTCATTGTGCATGATTCATCAAATTTTCTCATTGGTTTGTATTTGTCATCCCCTATTATAAATAAATCTTGGATGTAAGCAGTTAACATTGCTTGGAATAGTCACAAAGAATTCTGCATAGTTTTCTAACATTAAATTTTAAGTTTAAGCAGTGCTATAGATTTTTGAAGGCCTTTGTTTGGTTGCTGGTCTCAGGCACTTAGCACCTCATCCTAAAACAGCAGGAGATCAAGTAAAGGAATAGTTGCTACAGCCCTTCCCCTATTGTCCAGATGCCTCTTGTTTTTCAGGCAAAGGGGAAGTTAGGAGCAATAAACTTTTATTGAACCAGGAGAAGAGAGTAACACTTGCAGAAAGAAAAAAATGTACATAAGTGAATATGCATAATCTCACATAAATTCATACACTGCTTCAAACATACGGAGTTTTCATTTACACATTTCCACACAAATTCAGCTGGGCCCACCTTACATGCATTCTCACAATTGCATACTTACACACACACCCATACTTACATATGCATATGGAGCAAAAGACCAAGCACCAGTGCAGAAAGAACTCACTCATTCTGAGTGAAAAATGAGCTCCAATCTTTATTGCATTGAGAGTGAAAAGGATGTCACCCTTTTAATGCTAAATGAATTAAATCCACGTTATAAGAAAAAAGCTTTGGTCCTTTTAATAAGACTAAGACTGCCTTCTCCTTACCATGGGACCTTCTGCTCTCTGCAGCATCTTCTCTTTCCCTTGTTCCCTCAAATATTTATAGTAATTTTCTGTAGCCCCCATTGCTTTATTTTTAAGGAATCTCTTCTCCCTTCAGGCAATTCTCTCATTTTGTAGAATTGAGACTAGCTCTACACTTCTGAATCCTTTCTAGTATACTAAACTTAGTCTTCCCAGAAAATGTGGTATAGTTTGTTAGCCTTTGTTCCATATTGCATTTAGTAGGTGAACAAGGAAGTGTTCATAATTTGTCTCAACATCATCAAAATTATGTTCTTATTGTTTGGAAACATACAGATGTACTAAATCTGAGACAACTGAAGCAACAACTGGACATACAGAAGGCATTCCCCTTATGTGAGGCAGCTGATAAACAATGGGCTATGCAAAATAGAAGTGTACTGCAAGGCTCTAAGTACTTTTATAAGCTGGTCCTCAATTACATGGTGGACAGATGGATCAATAACCATGGAACAACATAATCAGGCTTAAATATAGCAAAGAATCATTTGTAGAGTCAATTTGCTGACATAAGCAGGTACAACTTTATGATGCACTATATATAGTACAATATCATTTTTTGGCTTTCCGGGCTTGGGACAGTGTTGTGGATCCAGGAAAAAAAGAACTTCATGTTTTACTAAAATTACTGAAAGTCCTGGTGACACCCGCCACTGTGCATCCTGAGACTCATGGGCTTCATCACCTGAGACAGAGCTATGGCTTGCCACGTGGGTTGCCTCTGGGCCACTAGACCAAACAGTTCCACGCTCCTGGCTATCAGATTGCACACCTTTAACAAACACCAGCGGCTTAATCAGTAAGGTGCTTCGGCTGGCTGGAGGGAATCTTAACTGAAGAAGGGATCTGGCCAACCTTTTCTGGAACTAAGATTTACCTCTCCAGCTAACACTCATGTTAGAACACTCAACCCTCGGGTGTACCCTAATCTGGAAGGGATGTTTCTTACTGGCTTGCTTCCCCTGGCTTGCTCAGCCTGCTCTCTTATAGAACCCAAGAGCACCAGCCCAAAGGTGGCACCACCCACAAGGGGCCCTCCCCACTTGATCACTAATTGAGAAAATGCCCCACAGCTGGATCTCATGGAGGCACTTTCCCAACTGAAGCTCCTTTCTCTGTGATAACTCCAGCTTGTGTCAAGTTGACACACATAATTAGCTAGTACACCCTATTTACTTAATGCTGTCATTTTAAACTTTATATAAAGCATATATTCATTTGCCATATCTGTTAATATTATTAATAATAACAAATTTTTGATAATCAACAATGATTAATATGGGTTATTATCCTATTTGTTCTTCATTATGGTTGTACTTTTTTTATTAAATTAATTAACAGTTATTCTCCTATTACTTAAATCTGTGTAATATAAGCTATGCTTGTATTCTGTAATTTCGTTCTTGCTAATTTGCCCCAAACCTTGCTGTACTATTAGTGACTTGTTTTTGTTTTCTATCATTCTTTACACTTCAGTTTCACATTGCCCACTTATATGAAACCCAGATAAGTATTTTAATTTACCCAAGTGAAAAAATATACAGTATCACTTATAACCATTAACCAATGAAATTAAGTGTGTGCAGGGAATTTAATACAATTTTTGGGAATTGTCACAGACATATATACTCATAAGTTTAGTCAGAATGTTGCTTCATGAGTTGATACAAAAGAAATTTCATATATCCAGAGAAGAATCACTTAATACTTGCCTATAAACTTGATTTGGTATTTCTAGTAGTTGCATTTATTATTTCTTTTGTGGTTAGAATGCTTTATTCTCTTGTAGATGCTTATTATAATATGGTGTTTTAAAATGATTTTTTAATCAATCGCCTTGTATGTGAGTGTGTCTGTCTGTTTGCCTGCCTGCACGCCTGCCTGCCTGACTTTTTGTACACATGCTTTCAAGTGTCCTTGGATTTATGGGAAGTTGTAAACCACCTGGCATGTGTGCAGAGACTAGAACCACAGTCTTTTTCAAGAGCAATAGGAACTCAGCTTTCTTTCTAAACTTTTATTTATTTTGATTGTTTTGAGAAGGATCTCAAAATGCAGTCTAGGTTGCCTTCAGCTTACTATCCTTCCACCTTAGCATCCTCAGGCAAAGGTTATAGTTGTTTTGTCAACTGTCTATTCTCACTTGTGATTGGTGCTGATTTGCCATGTTCAGTGAACTCCCATTTCAAGGAAGAATTCCCCTGCAATTTTTCTTTGTATTTATTTCTTATTACTAAACCTTTAATGCAGTTAGCATTGTTTTGTACATGGTATGAGGCAAAAGCAAACTTCATGTTTCTTGCTATGATGCAAACACTTGCAAGCATGTCACTGTTTTGTATTTCTTGTTTTTACAGCATGACATATTTTCTATTTCTTCTTTGTTTTGTTTGTTTGAATTTGGTTTTTTTGAGACAGGGTTTCTCTGTATAGCCCCGGCTGTTCTGGAACTCAGTCTGTAGACCAGGCTGGCCTCGAACTCAGAAATCCTCCTGCCTCTGCCTCCCAGAGTGCTGGGATTACAGGCATGCACCACCACCACCTGTCCATATTTTATATTCCTGTCTCTTGTCTCTATACTACTTTGTAGCACCAAACATTTCTGTTATTATATATATAAGAAGTACTAATAAATTCTCAGTGCACAGTTCTCTAAAATGTTCCCTCATAATGTATTTATATAATATAGCTCCTTAGTTGTTTCCAATGCTGCTTATTAATTTCATTTGTTACATAGAATGAGTCAACAGGTTGATTAGACATTAACTTTCATATTGAATGTGTTGATGTCAGATCATAAGTTGCATGATCTACCTGTGGCTCATGTAGCCAGTTTTTTATTTCTCCCTACAGTTTCTTGATTTATTTTATTCAGGCAGTTAAATGGTAGTAGTAATAAGAATAAAAGCCACTGCAATATATTGTTCTATGAAATGTAATTTAAAAGTGATGTTTGCAAGGTTTCTACATTTTCACTATGAAGGTCTTTTAAACCTTATTACTTTTGTGGTAACAGCTTTGCAGCATGTTAAAACTTTGTGGACAGTACTATGAGTAAATGGTTGCATTTAGAAATTCGCTATGGATCTTGAAAATATTGTAAGCATTGAATACTATAATTATGGCAGTCTTTGTTATTATTAGTTAAATTTATAGATATTAAATATTTCATAATGTTTTATATTCTGGGAAGATTATGTTTATAACCGGATTTTAATTAGTTTTGAACCTGTGTTTTTTATTACAGTTTTTTTGGTGGGGGTCTATATTATTAAGTTTCTGAGGAACTTTCTAAGCAGACAAATTACACATTTGGATAGAGAGTACTCAGCTGTCATTAATATTATTAAGTAAAATTGAGGTGATTTACATTATTAAATGAGTTGAGATGATGTCAGCTATTGAGTGTTGGCAAACACCTAAAGGGTCATATTTTAATGATACATTGTTACAGTGGGTGTTATTACAAGCATTATGTACAGTGAAAATGTCTAATTGAATCTACCTGGTGTTATAAAGAAATATCAGTAATAGAATCAGCACTTTTGTACTTTCAGCTAGTTTTTTTAATGTGCCAAAGTATAATAAATATTATATAATTCTTAATATTGGAATAATTTTATATTTGTTTTATTTTTGCTAAATTTCTTAATCTGCTCTTTAGAGGAAGTATCATTCTGCAAAAGAAGCTTATGAGCAACTTTTTGCAGAAAGAAAACCTTTCTGCACAAGTAAAAACAACTGTCTTACAACAATTAGATAGGTAATTGAATGATGTCTTAGATGTTCTTCTGAATTTTTTTCATATTTGGTAAAAATTAATCTGAACCTTCAGGTAAGCATTTCCTGTCTTAGTCTCTATACTGTAATTCTTGGATACACATGATTCTTTTAAATTCTGAAAATTCTTCCTAACTGTTGGTTGAGAAGGCATTAGAACTTCCTGTGTACCAGGTTCATTTAAAATTCATGTTCAGTGAGGTTAACTGATTTGCCTACAGTCATTTAGGGCTTTATGAGCTTCCTTTCACAGCTTCATCAGTATTAATCACTAAAATAATTATCTTAAAATTACACAAACTCTAGCACACTACTGGTTTTATAAGCATGCAGTCCTATTTTAATATTAAATATGAGAATATGTAACCATTTACATTTTTGGATTACTGACTTGAAAAGAGAGCAAAGAAACCCTTCCGTAGCCAGGAGGTTGTGTTGCCCACCTTTAATCCCAGCATTTGGGAGGCAGAGGCAGGTAGATTTCTGAGTTCGAGGCCAGCCTGGTCTACAGAGTGAGTTCCCGGACAGTCAGGGCTACAAAGAGAAACCCTGTTTAGAAAAAAATAGAAAAAAACAAAACAAAACAAAAAAAAAAACAAAAACAAAAACAAAAACAGAAAAAACAGAAAAAAATAACCTTCAGTATTTGGTTTTGTTTCCTGATTATTGAGTTGCCCTCCCATTTATTTTGTATTTGAGTTTTTTTTTTTTTTTTTTTTTTTTTTTTTTTGGTCTGGGAAAATAAGTTGTCAGTTTTTAACTAACATTTTATATATATAATTTTATTTTAGTTGTTTAATATAATTTTGAAGTTAAAAATTCATTTATTGTGATTGACTATATATAAATAATGACATTAACTACGGCCTTGTCACAACCAAGGCAACTTATAAAAAGAAGGGTTTGTTTTGGGATTGTGGATCTAGAAGGATAAGAATATATCACAATATGGCAGTAGGCAGGCATGTTGGCAGGAAAAACTGAAAGCACCCATCTCCAACCATAAAGAGGAGCCAGAAAGTAGAAGAGGAGTAGCAGATAGATGAGAGAGAAAACCTTAACTTTGAGATAATGATGACAGGGAGCTTTTGAAACCTCAAAGCCCACCCAAGAGACATACTTCGTCCAGCAAGGCCATACCTTCTAATCCTACCCAAACAGTGTCACAAATTAGGAACCCATATTCATATGCCCCATTAATACCACCTCCTCTTCATAGGAAACCTTTGCTTTTACATTTTAATTTTTTTTATTAGTATTTTATTTGATGGTCTGTTGACATGATTCAGCAGTTAAGAGCACTGACTGCTCTTCCGAAGGTTCTGATTTCAATTCCCAACAACCACTTGGTGGCTCACAACCATCCATAATGAGATCTGACACCCTCTTCTGGAGTGTCTGAAGGCAGCTACAGTGTTCTTACATATAATAAATAAATAAATCTTTTTAAAAAGAATTTTATTTGAAATGTCTGTATTTTTAAGAATTATAAGAGTATCAAAGTACTTTTAGTAAAGTATAGTGTTTGAGTCATGTGAATTTTTATCATTAAATTTAAACATGTTACTAGCATAGTGAAAAAGTTTTTTCTTTTTCATTTGGTAAAACACATGTGAAGCTTTCAAAGTTATTTACCTCTCAGTTAATGCATAAATATAAATGTTTTTATGTACCTTTTTCCATGCATTTTTTAGCTTCTTAGAAGAACATATATATATATATATATATATATATATATATATATATATATATATCCTTCCTATATACCAATCAAATTGCTATCTATCTAACACACACACACACACACACACATTTTTAAGAAATATATCGGAATATTATGGTTTTATTTTGTCTGATCCATAAAGCACCTCACTTTTGACAGTGGTTTGTTAAATTTTAGAATATAAAAGTAAACTCATGATTTTCTGTAATTATGTCTGCTTCATAGAAACGTGCTTTCTGTTTCTGGACCAGTTCCTATTAGAGGCCATTGCTTTAGATCCTGGTTTAAAAACAAACAAACAAAAAAATCTGATGGGGACAGGGGACAGTGCACTTGCAGGCACACACACACACACACACACACACACACACACACACAAACACATGTGCCATGGCAGACCTTTGGCTATCAGAAAGGCACCTATACCTTTCAGGAGGTCATTCTTTTTTTCTCTCAGGGATTGAATTTATGTGCTCAGGGTTGTACATTGTGAGACATATGTGCTGTGCTGGACACCCTCTCCCCCATCTTGTTCTCACTAGTAATAGGAAGAGATGGGAAGTGTGGTTTCATTTTTGTTTTGTTTTTAATTTTGCTAATATATGGTAACTTATTTCCTTTAAGATGACTTTGCCTGGTCTACAAAGTGAGTTCCAGGACAGCCAGGGCTATACAGAGTAACTCTGTCTCAAAACGCCAAAAAACCAACCAAACAAACAAACAAAAAACCAAAAGATAACTTTGCAGAGATTAGTAATTGAAATGTGATCTATAGGGAAACTTAATCAAATAGATCTCATCCATTTCAATGATTTAGAATACACTATTCCATGACAGGCTTTTTTCTTTCTTTCTTTATTTCTTTTTGCTTGATTAACTATTAAGTTAATTTTTCCAATTTTGCACTTACATGTTTATAGTTGTTTTGCTTGCATTTATGTTGGTGTGCCAAGAGCATATCTAGTGCCTTCCAAGGCCTTTAATACCAGCAGTAGCAGACAGATCTCTGACTTTAAGGTCATTCTAGTTTAGTCCACCCACAGCTCCACAATCCAAAAATTTAAAAGAAAGTAGTAAGCATTTGATATCTTGGAATTAAAAATACAGAAGATTGTAAACCTTCATCTAAAGATGTTGTACTCAGAATTGAAACTAGGTTTTCTCAAAACCAAAGAAACCCACAGCCCAGTGTCTTTACTGATGAGCCATCTCCATATTCTTAGAAAACGTTATTACTCTTATCATTTGAATAGTTCTTAGTTTTAGTTTTCAAAACTTTATATTTCATAATCCTTTCTAGTCTTTATTTTAAATATAATGTGAATTATGTTTATTAAGGAGGTGGGATTGTATGTATATGGTAACTGAACCATCATTAGTTATTTATTCATTAGAAACAAGTGTTGGGTTAATAGAATATCTTGGAAATTCTTTGGACTTAAATGTGGTATAGTATGTATGATGTTTCTATATTCTTTGTATAAGAAAATGACTGCTAATAGCCAATACAGCCTTGCTATTTATAATTTGGTCAATTATATGTACAATTAAAGTGGATATGTTTGATTAGTGGTAGGTTTTTGGTGTTACCTAGTGTTTGTAATCTACTGCTTGTTAAGTAATTGTTTTTAAACACTTTAAAATTCTCTGAAACATTGTTCATTTATTTGGAACTACCTTTGTATGACAAAAATTTTATTTTAAGAATTAGCAATTCTAAAATACCAAAATGCATATTCTGAAATATTAAAAATATCTTAATGAGAATAGCTATTTTTATTAAATATTTGCTTTTTGTTTTTAAAAATAGAACTATTATATGATTTATGTTAATGTTTTAAAGGTTGGATGCATCACACTATAGAACTCCTGGGAGATAAGGCCACCATGGAAAGTTATGCTATTCAGAATCTCCAGAAGTCTTTGGAAGGAGACATTTTCAAGTCAGTATATAGTCTACTTGTTATATGAAAATTGATATTTCTTATATTTCTATACTTGAACTACTTGATCGCTAGTTTTAGAGAGTTTCTTCAGACTTTTCCTGTTCTAATCAATGCTTTTTGGTGCATATTTATCATGTCTCTTAAGCTCAAAGAGTATTCTATATAAACCAGAAAAATTACTATATTAGTAAAACTTCATGCTCATCTCTCTAAAGATTACATTAAAATAAACTATGTTCAGATGAATTCTTAGTGTTCTTACTTTAGTTTCTTAAACTATAAATGGACTTATAGATTGAATTAGATTATTGTTGATCAGTAGTGTTCAACCTTAATAGTGGTTTTTCTAACTATTCAGATAAAGATTGAACAGATTTGCTAGCTTCTTTCTAGATCGGTCTTTAATTATATTCTTCCTTTTACCCCCACAGCACTTGCAACAGCTTCAAGCAAATCAAAATAATTTAAATCCAGCACAGAATCTAATGCTGGAACAGCTGGAAAGTCATTTTGTCTTAATGCAGCAACACCAAGTGTGTATAACATTTTCCCTCTAAAATTTGATAGAATTTTGTGTACCTTTATTGACTATAGCATCATTGTAGAATTCACCCATACTCATTTGTATTTGGTAGAACTTTTTTATCTATATTTTTAAAATACTAGGAGTTTTTTTTTTTTTAAGAGCACAGCTATATAATTTTAAATACTATTTTGTTATTTAATTCCATGGAAATTCATATATGTTCTTTAATACATAGTAATGTTATACTAAGCCAAGATAAGGTTTTATACTCATCTTTAGTTTAGAAGATTTGTCATCTTATAAATTTTCCGGTTTGGTTTTTTTTATTATTATTATTATTTTTTTATTTGTTGGAGGGTGGGGCACTTAAGGTTGATCACATGGCCTCTTTCATGTTATAGGAGCCTGCAACCACTAAGCTCTAATTTCTCTCTCTCCACTTGACCTCTTCCTCCTCCCTCCCTCTCTCAAACCTCTCCCTTCTCTCTCCCCTTCCTCCTACCTTCACTCCCTCCTTCATACCCACAAGGTCTCACTAAGTTCCATGAGTTGACTCTGGAACTTGCAAACCTTTTGTCTTGGTCAAGTAGTTGGGATTGCAGTCCTTTACCCTAAACCCACCTTAGAATTAAGAATTTGAAGTTCCTTAGAGAACTCTGATTTCCAGAATTTTTCACACATTTCAGCTGTTTTTTTTTTCTTTTGGTAATTATTAACAAGATGAAATTTATTTCTGCTTTTCTTAGGTAGTTTGCCATATAAATAGTTTCTTGTTTTTGAAGTTGGTGGTTTTTAACCTAGAGAAATAAAGTGATAGCATCAGATCAGAGATCCATGGTTATTCATATTTACATGCTCATATGCTGATTCTTTCCTCTGTGGTCTACACACATTGCATTTGCTTTTCATTGGTTCCCTGCAGATGCGACAAACAGGAGTTGCACAGGTATGTCCTACTGAAATTCCCAATGGCCCAACAGTTGACTCATAAGTGCCTACAAACTCAGTTTCTGGCCAGAGGCTACAGCTTCCTCTGACCAGAATGCCTAGTATCTCTCAGCATGGAGTCCACCCAGCCTGTCCTAGGCAGGCTTTCGCCAATGGGCCCTTTTCTGCAGGCCGTGTTCCCTGTAGCACAGCAAGAACACTGGGAATTACAGACACTATTCTGATAGGCAATAATCATGTACCAGGAAGTGGAAGTAAAGTAAATATGCCTTACAAGCAGCAAAACACAGGCACTCTACCTCATAACTGCACAAACCTGACAAGCATCAAAGAGGAGTAATGGAACAACCTACTAACTCCACTCAGCTGCTTAGGTTGACTTCTCACATAATAGTTTTTGTTTATCTTATTTTGTTTGTGCATGGTAAGCATTTGAGGAACTGTTTTTATATGGCTCATATAATCCTACAGCATTGTTGCTATGTTTCAATTCACTATACATGTATATATTTTCTGTGCTTGAGAATATTTACACAAATAGACAATTTGGAAAATTTTGGAAGAAAAATTAAACTGTATAACACTGAAGACAACTTCTAATTTATATTGTCCTCAGAAGCAAAATGCCTATTTTCCTAGTAGTCATAGAGAGTGGTCAACATCTGGGTATAGACAGAACGAGAAGAGAATAAAATGACAAAATGGAGTATGAGAGTAAAGAGCCCCATTTTCAGCTGTCTTGGAAAGCTAAAACAGTAGTTGGGTAAGATCACAAAATGATGGGAACAGATTGGAAAAAAAATTCAAAATTGAATCACATACTCCCTTAGTTCAATTTGAAAATTGTAAAGAAATGTAAAGGCCTTAATGAAGGATTAAGCTGTGAGGTATTGGGCATTGATGGGAATATAAGCCATGTCTTGTCTTTCAAGAAGGGTATATCAAAGTTACATCGAATAATGCTGTTAGATCCATGTCTTAAGTCAGAGAAGAGACACTGTGACCATACAGTTTTTATAGGAGAATGCGTGTCATTTAGGTTTGCTTAGATTCAGAGGTTTTAGTTCATTATCATCATGGCAGGGAGCATGGCAGCATATGAGCAGACATGGTGCTAAGAAGAGTTCTACAGATTCACAGGCATCAGAAAGAATGAGACTCTGGGCTTGGATTAAGCTTTGAAACCTCACAGCCCACAGCTCTGAATTCTTTCAAACAGTGCCATGCATTTAAGTCTCTGAGGCTACAGAAGCCATTGTTATCAAAACCACCACAATTCAGTAAGGGGATCTAGAAATTGGTCATATGAGGTGACATTTCTGGGGTTCAGAAAATAGTGGATTCAAGCAAAATCCACACCACAAACTTTCCCTTTCCCTCCTCCCTTCTAATAGCATGGACCTAAGGGTGGTGTTCCTTTGTTGCAGTTTTAAAGGGTGGGAGAAAATGAAAAAATACTGTGTCACACTAAATGTGGTGCGAAGTCCAAATATATGCTGTTTGTCTCAGTACAGGGATGATTGGCAAATTTTTGAATAGGTTTAGTACCATTCGATTGTTACAGGTTGAAATCTAATTGTGTAGTTGGCTGCAAGATGAAAGGATATATAAACTGGAGGTAGCATGTATAAACTATTCCCATGGGACATCTGCAGTCATGTAGGTTGTAAGCATAAAAGATAGTATATCTAAAGGACAAGTAGAATTAAGAGTTTAGTTTGTTCATATTTTAAGTTAAAATGAGAAATAATAGCATAAGCTAATGGGAAATATTCAGTAGAGAGATTGATAAAATAGAGGAAAGAATTGTTAGATGAGGTGACGTGTGTTGAGAATTCAGTATCCTTAAACACTAAAAGACTGCTAAAAGAATAATATGAGACATTTGTTCTCAATCCCCCAATAAAAAGACATAGACTAACAGACTGGTTACATAAACAGGACCCTACATTTTGCTGCTTACAGGAAAGACAATTCAATGTCAAAGACAAAAACTACCTTAGAGTAAAAGGCTGAAAGACAATTCTACAAGCAAATGGTCCCAGGAAACAAGCCGGAGTTGCCATTCTAATTTCAGATAAAATTGACTTTAAACCTAAAGTCATCAAAAGAGACATGGAAGGTCATTACTTGCTGGTCAAAGGAAAAATCCAACAAGAAGAACTCTCAATCCTGAACATTTATGCCCCAAATACAAAGGCACCATCATTCATAAAAGAAACTTTACTAAAGCTCAAAGTACACATTGCACCTAACACAATAATTGTGGGTGACTTCAACACTCCACTTTCACCAATGGACTGATCAGGAAAACAGCAACTAAACAGGGAGACAATGAAACTAATTGAAGCTTTGAACCAATTGGAGTTAACAGATATATATAGAACTTTTTATCCCAAAGCAAAAGAATATACCTTTTTCTCAGCACCTCATGGTACCTTCTCCAAAATAGATCATATAGTTGGTCACAAGACAGACCTCAACAAATATAAGAAGATTGAAATAATCCCATGCCTCCTGTCTGATCACTATGGAGTAAAAATGGTCTTTAGTAACAGTAAAAACAACAGAAAGCCCACATACACATGGAAACTGAATAATACTCTACTCAATGATACCTTGGTCAAGGAAGAAATAAAGAAAGAAATCAAAGATTTCTTAGAATTTAATGAAAATGAAGGTACAACATACACAAATCTATGGGACACATTGAAAGCAGTGCTAAGAGGAAAACTCATAGCTTTGAGTGCCTTCAAAAAGAAATTCGAGAGAGCTTACACTAGAAGATTAAAGGAACACCTGAAAACCCTGGAACAAGAAGAAGCTTATTCACCCAGGAGGAGGAGAAGACAGGAAATCATCAAACTCAGAGCTGAAATCAATCAAGTAGAAACCAAGAGAACCATACAAAGAATCAACAAGACCAAAAGCTGGTTCTTTGAAAAAATCAACAAGATAGATAAACCCTTAGCCAGACTAACCAAAGGGCACAGAGAAAGTATCCAAATTAACAAAATTAGGAATGAAAATGGAGATATCACAAAAGAAACCGAGGAAATTCAAAAAATCATCAGAACCTACTACAAAAACCTGTTCTCAACACAACTGGAGAATCTGGAAGAAATGGACATTTTCTTAGACAGATACCAATTACCAACATTAAACCAGGATCAAATAGACCATCTAAAGAGACCCATAACCCCTAAAGAAATAGAAGGGGTCATAGATAGGCTTCCAACCAAAAAAGCACAGGACCAGACGGTTTCAGTGCAGAATTCTATCAGACCTTCAAAGAAGACTTAACACCAATACTCTTCAAACTCTTCCACGAAATAGAAACAGAAGGAACACTACCCAACTCCTTCTTCGAAGCCACTATTACGCTGATACCAAAACCACACAAAGACCCAACTAAGAAAGAGAATTTCAGGCCAATTTCCCCTATGAATATCGATGCCAAAATACTAAATAAAATTCTTGCCCACAGAATCCAAGAACACATCAAAACGATCATCCACCATGATCAAGTAGGGTTCTAAAGTATAACTGACAGTTAAATAAGTGAAAGCATTTGTTATGGATGTGAAGAATAGTTCTCTTATTTTTCTTCCCTTCTAAATCCCAGACTAAAATTTTCAAAAATACTTAATCCCATTTTAGAAATATGGTAATATTAAAACAGAAGTTCTTAGCTCATCCTAACCTGGCATTCAGGGAGCTAATGCAGGAGGAATTCAAGTTCAGGGTATTCATGACTCTGATGTAGCCTGGTACTCATTAGTTAAGATCATTCGGATTTAGTATTATTATTTGAAAGTGTGTGCTTGTTTCTTCTTTATCTTAGAAATTTTCTAGTTTATATTACTAAATAATATTTGTTTGTTTCCTAATTCCATCTATTCTTCTATTGACATGCATTTGGTCCTGAGTTCACAGGCTTATGTATCATTCTGTTCTATGTACAACATTCCTTTAAATATCTAGCAATTCTCGATTAGAGGTTACAGATTCCTTTACTTTTTACCTATCACAAATGTCTTCATTTGTTCCGTAATTTTAAAGCTAACTTTTCTGGACAAGCTATAGTAGTTGGCAGTTAGTTTAAGGTCCTGCAATACTTTGGTCCATGCTCTCCCAGCCTTTGGGTTTTCTGATGAGATGTTTGCTATTATGCCTTTGTGATTTACTTGGCTCCTCTCTTTCAGCTTTCAGTATTCTTTGTTATTTTGTTTGACATTTTAAACATAACATAGAATGTCTATTTTGGGTTCTAGATTCCTCTTGTACTTGGATGTTCATTTCTTTCTTATTATTTAAAACATTTTCTTATAAATACCATTGAAATTTGAAATCAGTTTTAAATCCCTTTATAGTCTATTTATTGGTTCTCCATTCTGCACTGGAAATTTATAGGTTTGGTCTTATGCCTCAGATGGCTTAAATGTGGTTAGGTATGACAGTGCTACACCCCCCTTTCCTACCCACATATAATAATCTTGTCTTCAAACCACTGATATTCCTTCATCTACCTGGTCAACTATATTAGTGATGATTTAATATTAGTGGTTCTCATCCTGTGGGCCATGACTCCTTTGTGATAAAGCAATCATTTCACAGGAGTCACATTTCAGATATCCATCTTACTACATTCTAGTTTATAACAATGGCAAACTTACAGTTATGAAGTAACAACACATATAATTATAAGGCTGGGGGTTGCTACAACATGAGTAACTGTATTAAAGGGTCACAGCATTAGCAACGTTGAGAATCACTGGATATTTTTATTTGGTTTATTGAGCTTTTATTTTTGTACATTTTTTCTACTTCTTTCATCTGTTTGAATCCTCTTGCAGGTCTCTGATCAGATTTTAAAAGAGCCCTTTGTAGTAATATTAAATATCCCAGCCTGGGGTTTCTAACCCATCTGTGGTTATTGAGTTCCAGGAAGAAACACACACACACACACACACACACACACACACACACGCACACACACAGCCTTTATATATATATTTTTAATGTGCCTTAGGGAGCACAATATGAGGGCAACTGCCTACTCTCCATGCTGTTAGAATTTACCTTCCTAATCATAACCCAGGCTATTACTATGTTTCATCTGGGCTGCTCTTAGCTCCACATGGCCATATTTTTTATGGCTCAGCTAATCCATGGTGGTTCTCTTTTCTCCTCCCCTTCTAGTCCATGGTGTCTTTTTCCTGCCTCTTCTCTCCTCCTGGTGCTCTCTCTCTCCATCTTCATCTCCTTTTCCCAGACTGTCAGGCACTTTATTCACCAATGAGAATTAGCTTGGAGGCAGGATCCCAGGGACTATGTGTAGATGTCTTAGAAGCCTGCACTTAGCATTACAATAGACAGTAACAGACAAAAACTCAACACTTAATTTTTCCCCTCTGGCACTTTAAGCAGTTCAGTGTCTTTGAATTAGTCATTGAAGGGGTATAAACTTGGGGAGGAATCCTGTGGCCCTGCTTTTGCCATTTCTTTTGTTGCTATGTCAGAAAACACAGCACTGACTTCTGAATTTGAGGGCAAGGCCCAATAAAACTGGGCACCTATGTCTTCCCCACTCCACACTTTTCTGATCCTATCTAGCAATAAGAAAATGGTATGTGCAAATTGAGCAATTGGCTAGACCTGCGATCAGAAATCACAGACCCACCTGACAACAAATGGAACATAGTGGGAATGCAGTTCTATGGCTGTGGAAGCACACATAGCCAGCACACATAGTTTTGTATCCATAGTAATCTACAAGCAATATGGCTTTCCATCATGGTAAGAAGGTAAGGCCCCTTTCCAATCTGAGTTTCCTTCTGCATCAACACTCATCTTCTCTATAACTGCCTTTTGCATCCTTCACCTGCCCAGAGATTGGCACATTGCCCCCTGCCTCCATGACTTATGTCTGTTCCTTGTTTCAGGTCCCAGAGAAGCTCAGAATCAAATAGGTCCTCTCTCAAGACAGTGCTAGGCTTTGAAGTATGGAAAATACTAGAATGGCTTGTTTCTTTTCTTATTCACTCATCTTCTTTTCTTTTTCCTTTTTTGAGAGCTCTATTTATGTAACCATAGCTGGCATGGGACTTTTTCTATAGACTAGGCTGGTCTTGAACTCTGTAGAGATACACAGTAGCAGAATTTTAACATTGCCATTGTATTTGGCTTGAATTCAGGAGTGAGAACATCAGGCCTGGAAGTAGCCTTTCTGTCAGAGATTGTTTTCTGAGATTTAATGGGACTGTCCTTTTAAAGGATTCTCAGAGCTCTTGCATAAATTAGAAGTGCCTGGCACTGGAAGACAATTTTACAAGCAAATGGTCTCAGGAAACAAGCCGGAGTAGCCATTCTAATATCAGATAATATTGACTTTCAACCTAAAGTCATCAAAAGAGACGCTGAGGGACACTTCTTGTTGTTCAAAGGAAAGATACAACAAGAAGAACTCTCAATCCTGAACATATATGCTCCAAATGCAAAGGGACCCTCATTCATTAAAGAAACTTTACTAAAGCTGAAAGCACACATTGCACCTAACACAATAATTGTGGTGACTTCAACACTGCACTTTCCTCAATGGACCGATCAGGAAAACAGAAACTGAACAGGGACACAGTGAAACTAATTGAAGCTTTGGACCAATTAGATTTAAGATATATATATATAGAACATTTCGCCCTAAAGCAAAAGAATATACCTTTTTCTCAGCACCTCATGGTACCTTCTCCAAAATCGACCATATAATGTGAGGTCACAAGACAGACCTCAACAAATATAAGAAGATCGAACTAATCCCATGCCTCCTATCAGATCACTATGGAGTAAAAATGGTCTTTAATAGCAACAAAAACAACAGAAAGCCCACATACACATAGACACTGAACAATACTCTGCTCAATGATAACTTGGTCAAGGAAGAAATAAAGAAAGAAATAAAAGACTTTTTAGAATTTAATGAAAATGAAGACACAACATACGCAACTCTATGTGACACAATAAAAGTAGTGCTAAAAGGAAAACTCAAAGCCCTGAGTGCCTCCAAAAAGAAAATTGAGAGAGCATACACTAGCAGCTTAAGGACACACCTGAAAGCCTTGAAACAAAAAGAAGTTTATTTACCCAGGAGGAGAAGAAGGCAGGAAATCATCAAACTCAGGGCTGAAATCAATCAAGTAGAAACTAAGAGAACCATAAACAACATCTTTTGCATCAGTTCTCTTGTGTGCTTTAGTTTCTCAGGATATGTTACAGAAGAAGGAAGAGAAGGAGGAAGAGGAAGAGGATGAGGAGAAGAAGAGGAAGGAGGAGGAGGAGAAGATCAATCAGCATAAAGGTCTAGAAAATATTTCAAATGAAATAATAAATGAAACCTCTTGTAAAGGAAAGAAGGTGCCTGTTAATTTACCAGAAGCATCAAAAAATACCAAACAGATTGGGAAACGTTCCTTTGCCATGTAATAAACAAAACACATAACAATCAAGTTAAAGAAATACAAAATAATTAATCAGAAAAAAATAACAATCTAAACAAAACATAAAATTGTAATGTATGAAATCAGAAGTATTAGAATCATTTCCATCTTCAATTTTTAAGTATTTAATTCATTACTTGTACAATGTTCTCCCTGCATGTATTCCTGCCGGCCAGAAGAGGGCACCAGATCCAATTACATATGGTTATGAGCCACAATGTGGTTGCTAAGAATTGACCTCCTGACCTGTGTAAGAACAGCCAGAGCTCTTAACCTCGGAGCCATCTTTCCAGCCATATTCCTGACTTCTTAATTTATATTATAAAAAACAAAAGGGTCTGTACACAGATGCTGCATAGTCACATACACACACACACACACACACACACACACACACAAACAAAACAAACAAACAAAAAAAAAAAAAAAAAAACATGCCTCTAAAGGAAAGCAACTGGTCCAGATGTTTTGGGCACATTCAGAATCAGTCATGATGGTGAAGTTATTCAGAGGTCACCAACTGATTTAGCCAGTAAGAAGCACAACTAGAAACTTGACAGGTGGACACATCTGGCTGATGCTTCCCATCCATTCCCAGAGAGGACCCACTACCCATGTGCCCACTGCTCAGCTGCATGTTCCTCTCCATTTTGGGCAGATATCCTGTGCTCACCATGTATTGATTTCAGAGCTTCCTTGAGGCAGAGACTTGAAATACCATGATTGGTGGATACTTCTGTGATTCCCATGCACCTTGGAGAGACAAAATGGGTTAGGGATGAAAGACTGTGTAAGGGGGAATGGAGAGATGGGAGAAAGAAGACTTTAAATAAATAAATGATAAATGTGGAAAATGACCAAATAGTCAATTCCACTGAATCACACAGCTAGACAGTGGTGGTGCTTGCCTTTAATCCCAAAACCCAGGAGGCAGAGTTCAAAGGATCTCTGTGAGTGAGGACAGACTGGTCTACAAAATGAGTTCCAGGACAGCCAGGGCTGCACAGAGAAACCCTGTTTTCAAAGTGAAGCTCCAATGTCAGAGGACATGACAAAACACCAATGAACATAAAATACTACTACTAATAATAATAATAAAATTTTAAAAGGCAACAAACAAACAAGCCACCAAACCAGCAAACCACCAAATAACTAGGCCTGTGGTGGTGCCTGCCTTTAATTCTAGCACTTTCAAAGTATAGCAGGGGATCTCTGTGAGTTCGAGGTCAGCCTGGTCTACAAGGTCCTGCTGAGAGCTGCCCAGCCTGGTGGTAGTGTCAGGGTCACAGAGCAGGATTCTGGAGATAGCTTTAGAGTCTGGGGGTCTCAGGGCTTTCTAGCTCCCTAACTGTACTGAAATGCTGACACAACTTCTAAATCATTCTAAAACTTTCTCCTTCTTTCTGAGGGTGAAAGACTGCTGGCTTAGGTGATTGACACCTGTAGCCTAGCAGGGGAGGACTGAGCAATGTGTGCTTTGTTCTACCTCAGCAGGAAGTGTCTCAGCCTGCTAGTTGGAAGTCACAGGAGGAAAAAGTGACTCTTAGAGAAGTTATTACAGAGTGTATTACTAAGTTGTAAAAAGTTTCCTATAAATGAACCAAAGTGCAGAAAGGGGAGAAAGTGCAGAAAGGGGAAAATTCTAGCCTAAGTGACAAAAGATTAAAAAAAATCTACCCCTAAGTGGGGTAGGGGAAAAAAATTCTACTCTGTCTCTCATCTCTTTGTCCTTAGTAATTATATACATTCTTTTCAGAAGAAATGATCACATTACATATTTCATCACAAGTTAACACAAAAAATCATATTATAAATTGAAATAGAAGTTTACAATAGAGAATAATTGCATGACTTTCCATTAGTATTATTATCTAGCTAAAAGGCTATTACCTCTCTAGGCTCGACAGGATGAGTGAGGCTTTAAAACCATAACTAAGCTATTAGTGAAGGTTTGTAGAGATAAACCCAGTCAATATTTTATCTTCTGTCCTAGCATCTATAATAAATCCTAGTTCCCATTTTATAACCTTTGGTTAATTGTTGTAGAATTAAGTATGAACTTAAAATTTTACAAAGCTACAATGAAAAAATTAAATGAGAGGGCAGTTGGGGCTGGAGAAATAATTCCACAGTTAAGACCGTGTACTGCTCTTGTGGAGGATCTGAGTTTGGTTTCTCCAGCATCCACATGCATGTTCACAACCACCATCAACTGCAGTTCCAGGGGATCTGAGTCTTCTTCTGGCATCTACAGGCTACTGCTAACACGTAGATATGTGATCTCCCACAAGCACACATATGTCACATGAAAATGATGGTTGGAAGAGCAGTGAGAGTAAAAAAAGTAAGATTCAAAAATTTAAGTATATAATACTTAAATATTCTTGGGGGAAAAAACAAAGAATTAGAGAGAAGTTTGTTTATGAAGTATCTAATATTGCACTCTACCATGTTTGTGGTGTGTGTAAGGGCCAGTGGATCATAAGTAGAATCAATTGTAGCTTTTAGAAATGATGTGCTCTTAATCCCAAAAATTATTGTAAAATGTAGAGCAGGATTTATGGACATTTACTCCATAAAGAGAATAGGTCTTGTAGTAGAGTTCACCAAATCTTACTTAAACCTTTTGTCTTATGATAAATATCTAAAAACAAAAAAACAAAAAAACAAAAAAACAAAAAAACCAAACAAAAAACAAAAAACAATACTCCTCTCAGGGCTCATCAGTATACATAATGAAAATGAATGTTGTACCAAGAAGAAGGTGCATTGCACAAAATTACTACATAAGAACAGTAGAGCGAAATAATACCAGCACCTTTACATTATACTTGAACATCTGGAAGAGAAACAAGGTAAGCAATCACTCCATAAACAAGGAGTTGACATTAAGAAATTATCAAATTGATGACTAAAATCTATAGAATAGGAAGAGAATCCCCAAAATAAATGAAACAAAGAGTTGGCTCTTTGAGCAAATCAACAAGATAGACAAACCATTATTAAATCTAACTAATAGATAAGAGAATAGCCAAAATATCCAATATATACAAAGAACTCAAGAAGTTGGACCCCAGGGAACGCAATAACCCTTTTAAAAAATGGGGTTCAGATCTTAACAAAGAATTTTCACCTGAAGAAATTCTGATGGCCTAGAGGCACCAGCCTCTTTATCCACCAATGAGAATGAACTTGAGGCAGGATCCCAGGGGCTATGTGTTGATGTCTTAGAGGCCTGCACTTAGCATTACAATAGACAGTAACAGACAAAAACTCAACACTTAATTTTTTCCCTTCTGGCACTTTAAGCAGTTCAGTGTCTTTGAATTAGTCATTGAAGGGGTATAAACTTGGGGAGGAATCCTGTGGCCCTGCTTTTGCCATTTCTTTTGTTGCTATGTCAGAATTTGCATTTATGTTCCATGAATATCTAGTTTCCCAAGTGGATCTTCTTTGTGAGTCAATTTCCCTTGAGGGCTCAACACACACTACTAATTAGGAGAAAAGGAATGCTGTAACAGCACCACTGGTATTGTGGGGTATCCACTTGATAAGTCATAGGTTTAAGTTAATAGAAAATCTTTATTAACCAGCTAGAGACTGCACAGGGTGTTCAGGATCCCTGTGTAGCCCTGAGAATTTCTTGAGGTGAGCTTTCAAACACAAAATTCATGTTCTGGGTTGACAAAACAGTTCTGCAAAAATCAGAAACTCCAAGAATCCAACAGCAAAGTTAGTTTAAAGTCTATCCCAGACCTATAGACTTTGCTAAATTAAGTCTTCATTTTTGTTTTGGCAGGTGGTACTCTCTAGGTGCAGAGTTTTCAGGCCTGAATGTTTCTTCAATCATGAAGTCAGTTGTGCTAAGGTCTGGGTGCCTACTAAGGTCTGGGGACTTGTATACTACCAAAATACATGAGACATAGGCATATAATAAAAACAACTACAATACCACCAATAACCAGAGTAAAGTGGCAAAACTGTAGAATTAAGTATGAACTTAAAAATTTACAAAGCTACAATGAAAAAATTAAATGAGAGGGCAGTTGGGGCTGGAGAAATAATTCCACAGTTAAGACCATGTACTGCACTTGTGGAGGATCTGAGTTTGGTTCATCCAGCATCCACATGCATGTTCACAACCAACATCAATTGCAGTTCCAGGGGATCTGAGTCTTCTTCTGGTATCTACAGGCTACTGCTACATGTAGATATGTGATCTCCCACAAGCACACATATGTCACATGAAAATGAGGGTTGGAGTACCAGTGAGAGTAAAAAAAAAAGTAAGATTCAATAACGAAAATGGAGAAGAGAACCCAGAAAGAGTTAGTGTTCAGTTATAAGGAGAGGAAGAGGATTAAAAAGAAAAACAAGATTTTTGAAAGTAACACTTTAAAGTACAGTAATTATATATATTAAAAAATACTAAAACATTCTTGGGGGAAAAAACAAAGAATTAGAGAGAAGTTTGTTTATGAAGTATCTAATATTGCACTCTACCATGTTGGTGGTGTGTGAAAGGGCCAGTGGATCATAAGTAGAATCAATTGTAGCTTTTATCAGTTCCCACCATGCAGGATAGTGCTATATTTCGGCTGAAAGACAGATGAAAGTGTACGCTATTAGGCTCTGGCCATATTGATGTTAGAAGTATCCCTTCTTTGTATACTAGTGTAAGGGTTCAAAAATTACTTAAGGAAGACCCCAAACTCAGATACTATACAAAGACAAAGAACATTGATTCTGAAGACACAACCAGCATGTGGGGGTCAAGCATTCTCCAAAATGGTGATGCCAGACAAAGGCCCACTAGTCTTTTGCTAGGAAACTGGGGGAATTCTTGATGGTTTGGAAATCTAAAATTTCATTGGTGGGTTCTGGGGAGTGGGTCACAGGTGGTCAGAGTTCTGCATTCCTATGTCATGAACATTTAATCATAGGATGAGATAATGCTGCCCAACACAAAAGTCCCATCCTGAAACAAGATATTTCCCCATTTTTGTGATTATCCCTAGACTGTTCTTTGGGAAGGGGTTTTATGAACTTGTTTCTGGGTTTTATGGTCTATTCCTGGAGCTGATGCATAAGGCCTAGTTGTTAGCATTCCTCCTAGGCTCTACCTAGCATTTACCTGGCAATAGCTAGGTAGGACTGGCTTAGCATAAAAGGGGCTGTTTGCCTCCTCATTGCTCTCTTATTCTCTCTGACTCTTTTCTGTCCCTGACCCTTCTTTCTCTCCCCATTTCCCTCCTTCCTCTCACGCCACTTGCTCCTGGTCAGCTTCTCCTCTTGTCTTGTCTGTCTGTCTGCCTGTCTGCCTGTCTCTTTTTCTCTGTCTTTACTCCCTTCTCATCTTCTTTCCTGTGTCCTAAATAAACTCTATTCTAATCTATCTACACCATACCCATCACATGGCTGGTACCTCCAGGGGAAGGTGTTGTGTTTAATAAAAAGATAAGGAAGAAAGAATATGTTTGGTGAAGGTACAGTATGATATGAGGAGGGGCGTGCCTCTGCAGGTCCATGCTGAGTGGGGCACCCCTTTCCTCATGAGGTACCAGCCACACTGATAGTATAGTTTGGAATAGAATTTATTTGGGGCACAGAGTAGGGAGTTGAGAGAAAGGGAGAGGAGAAGAAAGAAGAAGGAGGAGGAGGAGGAGGAAGAAGAAGGAAGAAGGAGAAGTAGAAGGAGAAGAAGAAGGAGGAGAAGGAGAAGGAGAAGGAGAGGAGGAGGAGGAGGAAGAAGAAGAGGAAAGAGAAGAGGAAGGAGGAGGACAAGACAGCCATGAGCACATGGAGAGAGAGTGGGAAGGAGACTGGGGAGAAAGGGGAAAGACTGTAAGGGAGTAGAAGCAAGAGGAGAAGAAACTGGAGCAAGAGAGAGAAGGAGACAAACATCCCCTTGTATAGTAAGTCAGGCATACCTGGATGTTGCCAGGTAACTGCAGGGCAGAGTCTAGATAAAATGCCAACAATTTCCCATTTTGCCGTTAATTAAAAAATAAAAATTAGAAAGAGGTGACGGTGAAGCAGTAATAGGATCATTTAGATCTTTAGCTATTTCCTACTGACTTTGGCATGGTATGTCTTTCGCAAACCTAAGAAAATGTGTATGGGAATGTTGGTCCAGCTTTAGCAGAGTTGGCTGTTGTCTTGTTGTCCAAGGTCTGTAGAACCATTTGTGAATAGATAGAAAGGAGCATGTCCAGTAGTAGAAGTGTCTGTGAAAGGAGATTGGAGCTTCTTTGGAGCTGTTCTGGCTATAGTAAATGCCAGCACATGACAGGATGCTGAAACACACACACACACAAACACACACACACACAGAGACACACACACACACACACACAAACACGTACGTAGAGGATGAAGTTAGGGAAGTTTGGGAGGAAAACTATTTCTTAGGTGAAGCATTAAAACCATTAAGTCTTAGTGGATATGGTGAGGGGAGTCCTACTCTCAAGGCACAGGAAAGGAATCCCACCCTCTGGTATAAGTAGCAAGTGAGAACTTAGGGTATTGATTGGCAAGTATACTCATCTGCATGGAGTCTATTTGTTTCATGAGAGGTTAGGTCTAAGTGGGCTTCCTGTAGTTTATAAGTTTACAAAAGAAATAAATTTGTTAACATGTACAGTCTTTAAGATGAGCTTAGAGAAGACAAAAACATTTTGTGGAGCAGAAGGAGCAAGAAGGGCTCTTTCCTTCTGTCTTGGAAACTAAATATATTACATTTAGCAAAATGGGAAAAAGCCTTAAGTCCATAGTTGTAGTGGGAAATAATAAAAAATGGCATCATCTCACATTATACCCAGATACCCTCAGGCCCCAGTGACCCACGGCCTCCATGGCCAGCTCTATGCATCATGTTTCTCTTGCTCAGATTCTGCTTACATTCCCAGCCCTCCACCCCTGTGGTCAGCAGTCCCAAATCCCAGTAACCCGGTAAGATCTCTAGAGTAACCCGGTAAAAACTCTAAAGGCATGTAATTTATAAGTCAGATTTATGTCAGTAAATTCTCACCCCACAAAATGCCCATACAATTTACTCAGAGCCAATTGATATTGCTATAAATTGCCAAACTAGATAAGACACATTTCCCTGTAATTATCTGTCCCTTAATCCATAGCTACCTGTGGCTATTTAAAGCCATGCGGAATCTGGATTGTCTTTCTCTTCCTCCATCTTCCTTCTTTCCTCTCCTCCTCTCTTCCTGTCCCTGTCTCTGAAACCATTAGCTCCACCTCCCTTTTCCCTGTCCAATCACAGGCTTCTTGTATGAATATTTAAGTTAATCTGGGTAACATTCTGCTGGACACACTTAAAAGACTACCAAGGGAAACTTATATTTGACCATGGTAGCTCATAGTGTAGATTCCACACAAGAAACACTTTAAGTTTATCTTAAGGGCAATCAAAGGAAACCTATATTTGAACTTGTGATTAGTTGGATTGTATAGTGGAATATTTCATTAGGGTGATGCAAATTTCTAAGAACTATACTGATTAATGTTAGGAGAATGGCATAGCAAGAAGAAGAAATTTAGTCACTGGAAACAGTTTAGCTAAGGAAGTAGCAGAAGGTTACATCTATGAAAGCTTACATCTGAACTTGTGTATTCTTTATCTTGAAGCCTGTAAGAAATCTGGCAGTCTTAGCTAGGTAACAAACTTATTAATGAACAAATATAGTGGTGGATTACCTTAGTGTAAGAAGCTAGGTCTGTTTTCTAGCTATAAAGTTCCAGTTACCTCAGCTGTCAGTGTAGTTAGAAATCTGGGAAGAATAAATTGTAATTTAGGAATCAAGTATGAATACAGATGACAGAGGTTGGTTTCTAGGCAATTGCAGTATCCATCATAACTTGGGTGGAGTCAGTTTGGCTGTCAGACCCAGAAGATGAAAGCTTTGCCTTTTTTTCTTGTGGAGTTGATCTCTCTGATATGAGAAATGATGCACCTTGACTTGGCAATGAGACATTTGACTCTCAGGGTGTCTTGTTTGTCCACTGTACAGCTCTGGCAGTGGGCAAGGCAATGGAGTGGCATTTCTCAGTGGTTATCATACCACAATCCAGGAAGTCTTGTCACTGTGTCCATTATCTTCTTGGAACCTTGACAGATAACTGTTAGGCTTTGGGAATTTCTGTCTTTCATAAGTGTAAACATTTAGCAGATTTCTGGCAAGATTGAGAGCAGTATCTACTGAGCATATCTGAGTTAAACAGCCTGTGTTTGTTTGTTTGTTTGAATTGTTTGAGAATGTATCTAGCAAATAGATAGCACAGTATAACTTAATGCCAGTAGTAAAAACAAGGCTAAACCTGCATAAGGCAGTGATCTTTTTTTTTTATTGTTATTTTTTTTATTCTATATAATTTATTTACATTTCAAATGATTTCCCCTTTTCTAGCCCCCCCCCACTCCCCGAAAGTCCCGTAAGCCCCCTTCTCTTCCCCTGTCCTCCCTCCCACCCCTTCCCAGTTCCCCGTTCTGGTTTTGCCAAATACTGTTTCACTGAGTCTTTCCAGAACCAGGGACCACTCCTGCTTTCTTCTTGTATCTCATTTGATATGAAGGCAGTGATCTTTAACCTTTATAATGTTTAGAAATCTGGCCTTGTGGCTATGTATCAGCAGAGAAAAACACGTGAAGAGACAAACACAAAGAGATAAATGGCTGAGTTTTGACTAGTGTACACTTACCTTAGAGTTGATGTGGACCAGGATGTTAACATATCAGTGCTGACAGTGGTGGCTGCAGCTGTGAAGCCCCTTGGCTAAACTGAGTACTGGCCAGGGACAGAGTGTGCCCAGGTTGGTTTAGGCCCGTGCCATGGGCTGAGTGGGCAGGCGTGCATGCAGGCCCAATTCCCAGGGAGCTGACAGTGGCCTGCAGACCTGGCACTGGGTGGCAGCTCTGGTAGAACCAGTGTAAGCGAACAGGGTGGGGTGAGAGCTGGTGTCACAGGAGTGGTCTCCTAGTCTCCTAGCAACTCTGCTCAGGCAGTGTGAGAGAATTCCTGAGCAGGCTGCTGGCAGCAGTGGCTGGTGACTGCTGGAAGGCAGACAGAGCAGGAGGAGGTGGGGCAGATGGTTAAGGGAAAGCAGCAACTCAGCAGAACAGGGGCCCAGGCAGAACCCTGAAGCACAGCGGTGGAGTGGGGGTAAGATCTGCTTGTCCTTGTGGTAGAATTTTCTGGTAATATTTTTTGCTACTGATGAGATCAACAAAAATCCTTATCTTTTACCCAACATGACTTTGATATTCTCCATCGTTTTTGGCCAGTGTGAAGATACATTGAGTGTTCTTGACTTTATACATTCTATGCAAATCAAACAAAGTGTGTCTTTTATTAATTATAACTGTGGAGAGGGTATTTGTGATGTAGGCCTTACAGAACAATCATGGAAAACAACCTTAAAACTAGTGATTAATTCCAGGAGCCCAAAGGTAAGAATGTGTGGCACTGAATGAGTTAACAACTTTTAAATGCTATTTACATTTCCTTAGAGGAAAAACCTGGACAGCATGCCTTATGGGTACATTGCTACATGATACATACACAAAGACACAGACACAGACACAGGCACACACACAGACACACACAGACACACACAGACACACACACACACACACACACACACACACATACACCACATGATAATATATATAATAATTACACATTAATAATTATTTATTTAGATATAACAAATAAATAACCAGGTCATAGATATTCTGGGCAAACAGGCAACATTTTCTCTAGGACATTCAGACGTGTTAGAAATAATCTAGAATTGAATAAGAATATTACATGATATCTCTGCTATAATCTTACTATCTTTAATAGGATTTCTGGAAACTGAGTAGTGTTACTTATATATATGATTTCAAATATCATAAATATCATATTCCTCATGTGGATGTTTTATCCTCTCTTCTATATACTTTAGGTTTGCTTTGGACCATTTAATCCTAACCTGAGTGACCATGACCAGTTGAGTTACCCTATGTCCATCAGGTAACCACCAAGGACACACATTTGTCCCATGGAATGGTCTCAATGCTGCTTCATTTTAGGTGGACTTGGATAGGACTGGTCATCTCAGATAATGACCAGAGAATTCAGTTTCTCTCAGATTTAAGAGAAGAAATGCAAAGGCATGAGATCTGTTTAGCTTTTGTGAATGTGATCCCAGAAACCATGCAGACATACATGACAAAGGCTACGATATATGATAAACAAGTTATGACATCTTCAGCAAAGGTTGCTATCATTTATGGTGAAATGAACTCCACTTTAGAAGTCAGCTATATATAAGCAACACTATTCAGTTTCCAGAAATCCTATTAAAGATAGTAAGATTATAGCAGAGATATCATGAAATATTCTTATTCAATTCTAGATTATTTCTAACACGTCTGAATGTCCTAGAGACAAATTTTGCCTGTTTGCCCAGAATATCTATGACCTGGTTATTTATTTGTTATATCTATATAAATAATTATTAATGTGTATTTATTATATATATTATCATGTGGTGTATATGTGTGTGTGTGTCCCTGTGTTTGTGTCTGTGTCTTTGTGTGAGTATCATGTAGCAATGCACTCATAAATGTTCATTTTCCCACTTATTTATCATTTATTTATGTAATTTAAATTCTAATTTCTACAATCTCTCCATTCAACCTTTAACAGTCATTCATCCTTCAATCATCCATGGGGGGGAGCATTCACCAAGCATAGTATTTCAAGTCTCTGCATGGTTAGGCACATCCTCTCCTACTGAGGTCAGAGAAGGTAGCCAAGTTAAGGGAATAGTTGGGACAGACAGACAGCAACATAAGGGGCATCTCCCTCTTCAGGTTTTGGGGGAACCATGTGAAGGCTGAGTAGCACATGTATTGCATATATGGTGTGGGTCTCAGTCCATCCTGTGTATTCTCTTTGAGTGGTGTAATAAAGAGAATTTTATACTACTTTTTTTTTAAATGGCAATATTTATTTCTGGTTCTTTTTTTTTAATTTGATATAATTTTTATTTACATTTCAAATGATTTCCCCTTTTCTGGCCCCCTACTCCCCTGAAAGTCACGTAAACCCCCTTCCCTCCTCCTGTTCTCCCATCCACCCCTTCCCACTTCCCAGTTCTTGTTTTGCCCTATACTGCTACAGTGAGTTTTTCCAGAACCAGGGGCCATTCCTCCGTTCTTCTTGTACCTCATTTGATGTGTGAATTATATTGTGGGTATTCCAATTTTCTAGGCTAATATCCACTTATTAATGAGTGCATACCATGATTGATCTTTTGAGACTGGGTTACCTCACTTAGAATGATGTTCTCTAGCTCCATCCATTTGTCTAAGAATTTCATGAATTCATTGTTTCTCACTCCATTGTGTATATATACCACAGTTTTTCATCCATTCTTCTGTTTAGTGATACCCGAGTTCTTTCCAGCTTTGGGCTATTAAAAATAGGGCTGCTATGCTATACTAGTTTTATTGTCCCACCTAATACTATGGTTTCAGTATGTCATGGTGTTAGGACCGGAAAGGAATCAAATTGTGGGTTCAACACTTCTGATATTTGAAAATTGCTAGCGGATCTTAAAAGATGCTTCTTTTACATAAAGGGTCTATTGTAAACTTTTAATGTTCTTTACAAACCTTTTCATGTCAGTATATAGTCTACTTGTTATATGAAAATTGATATTTCTTTATATTTCTATACTTGAACTACTTGATCGCTACTTTTAGGGAGTTTCTTCAGACTTTTCCTGTTCTAATAAATGCTTTTTCATCAATATTTATCATGTCTTTTAAGCTTAAAGAGCTTTCTACATAAACACCAAAAATTACTATATTAGTAAAACTTCATGCCCATCTCTCTAAAGATTACATTAAAATAAACTAAGTTCAGATGAATTCTTAGTGTTCTTACTTTAATTTCTTAAACTATAAAAGGACTTATAGATTGAATTAGATTATTGTTGATCAGTAGTGTTCAACTTTAATAGTGGTTTTTCTAATTATTCTGATAAAAATTGAACAGATTTGCTAGCTTCTTTCTAGATCTGTCTTAAATTATATTCTCTGTTTCACCCCCACAGCACTTGGAACAGCTCTGAGCAAATTGAAATAATTTAAATCAAGCACAGAAACTAATGTTGGAACAACTGGAAAGTCATTTGGTCTTATGCAGCAACACTAAGCGTGTATAATATATTCCCTCTAAAATGTGATAGAATTTAGTGTACCTTTATTGCCTATACCATCATAGTGGAATTCACCCTTACTCATGTCAATTTGGTAGAATTTTTTGATCTATACTTTCTAAAATACTAGGAATTTTTTTAAGAGCACAGCTATGTAATTTTAAATACGATTTTGTTATTTAATTCCATAGAATTTCATATATGTTCTTTAGTATTTAGTAATCCCATCCTAAGCCTAGATAAGGTTTTATACTCATCTTTAGTTTAGAGGATTTGTCATGTTCTAAATTTACCAGTTTTGTTTTTTTAATTTTTTTTATTTGTTGGAAGGTGGGGCAATCAAGTTTGATCACATGGCCTTATTCATGTTATAGGAGCCTGTGACCACTAAGCTCTAATTTCTCTCTCTTCCCCTTGACCTCCTCCTCCTCCTCCCTCCCTCTCTCACATGTCTCTATTCCCTCTTCCCTTCCTCCTACCTTCGCTCCCTCCCTTATACCCACAAAGTCTCACTAAGTACCCTGAGTTGAACCTGGAACTTGGGAACCTTTTGTCTTGGCCAAGTAGTTGGGATCACAGTCCTTTACCCCTAAAACTACCTTAGAATTAAGAATTTGAAGTTCCATAGAGAACTCTGAATTCCAGAGCCCCATTAAAACAGATCTGCTTCTAGTTAGCCACAGACTCAGTCATCATATCATACCATCGATGTCTGTGTCCATATATCCCAGCTCAGCAGAAGTTCAGAAAGCTTGCAGGTTAGTGTGGAAAAGTTAATCACAGAGTAAAGTGTTTGCCGATTTGCAGGATCTAGACCTGGGAAAGAAAAGATAGTGTAATCATTCATCCAAAGTAAAAGTTTGAACAGAACTTGGTAATGCTTGAATAGTAGGCTTGAACTTACTAATGATTATAAAACTTCTGTTTCACAGTCTGAGGGCTTAGTGTGAGAGGGTGTGTCTGAACATGCTCTAGTGCTTACTACAGTTGTTGGTTTCAGTGTGATTGACTTCTCTGGGGCTGGAAATGAGACACAGTTAAATCAATCTCATTTGGCTCATGTAATATTTATAATAGGGGATGACAAATACAAACCAATGAGAAAATTTGATGAATCATGCACAATGAAAAACCATTAATCTATATCCTTCAAATATCATCCAATCAGATTTGAGGATGACTTTGTTGTTTAAAACAGGAGTCTTATTATCCCTCTAAATGTTTGTGCGTTTATACTAGATAATGTAATAGTAGGCTTGTATTTACTAATGATTGTAAAACTTCTATTTCACAGTCTGAGGGCTTAGTCTGAAGAGGGTGTGTCTGAACGTGCTCTAGTGCTTACTACAGTTGTTGGTTTCAGTGTGATTGACTTCTCTGGGGATGGAAATGAGACACAGTTAAATCAATCACATTTGGCTAAAAATCAAGGCCTAGAAAAGCCTTGTTTGCTTGATTTTGAACCAAGTCAGTTAAACGTAAGACTAGGAATAGACCTCAGTTATTGCCCAGTTAAGTCTCTGTTTACAATTCATTTGACTCTAGAAGAGAATATAAAGAGATAGGAATAATAAGGGAAAATTTAGGGATGAAACAGACTGCTAGCTTTTCATGAAAGGAAAAGCATATTGGTTGTAGCTTTTGAAGTATAAACGCACAAACATTTAGAGGGATAATAAGACTCCTGTTTTAAACAACAAAGTCATCCTCAAATCTGATTTGATTATATTTAAAGGATATAGATTAATGGTTTTTCATTGTGCATGATACATCAAATTTTCTCATTGGTTTGTATTTGTCATCCCATATTATAAATAAATCTTGGATGTAAGCAGTTAACATTGCTTGGAATAGTCACAAAGAATTCTGCATAGTTTTCTAACATTAAATTTTAAGTTTAAGCAGTGCTATAGATTTTTGAAGGCCTTTGTTTGGTTGCTGGTCTCAGGAACTTAGCACCTCATCCTAAAACAGCAGGAGATCAAGTAAAGGAATAGTTGCTACAGCCCTTCCCCTATTGTCCAGATGCCTCTTGTTTTTCAGGCAAAGGGGAAGTTAGGAGCAATAAACTTTTATTGAACCAGGAGAAGAGAGTAACACTTGCAGAAAGAAAAAAATGTACATAAGTGAATATGCATAATCTCACATAAATTCATACACTGCTTCAAACATACGGAGTTTTCATTTACACATTTCCATACAAATTCAGCTGGGCCCACCTTACATGCATTCTCACAATTGCATACTTACACACACATCCATACTTACATATGCATATGGCGCAAAAGACCAAGCACCAGTGCAGAAAGAACTCACTCATTCTGAGTGTAAAATGAGCTCCAATCTTTATTACATTGAGAGTGAAAAGGCTGTCACCCTTTTAATGCTAAATGAATTAAATCCATGTTATAAGAAAAAAGCTTTGGTCCTTTTAATAAGACTAAGACTGCCTTCTCCTTACCATGGGACCTTCTGCTCTCTGCAGCATCTTCTCTTTCCCTTGTTCCCTCAAATATTTATAGTAATTTTCTGTACCCCCATTGCTTTATTTTTAAGGAATCTCTTCTCCCTTCAGGCAATTCTCTCATTTTGTAGAATTGAGACTAGCTCTACACTTCTGAATCCTTTCTAGTATACTAAACTTAGTCTTCCCAGAAAATGTGGTATAGTTTGTTAGCCTTTGTTCCATATTGCATTTAGTAGGTGAACCAGGAAGTGTTCATAATTTGTCTCAATATCATCAAAATTATGTTCTTATTGTTTGGAAACATACAGATGTACTAAATCTGAGACAACTGAAGCAACAACTGGACATACAGAAGGCATTCCCCTTATGTGAGGCAGCTGATAAACAATGGGCTATGCAAAATAGAAGTGTACTGCAAGGCTCTAAGTACTTTTATAAGCTGGTCGTCAATTACATGGTGGACAGATGGATCAATAACCATGGAACAACATAATCAGGCTTAAATATAACAAAGAATCATTTGTTAGAGTCAATTTGCTGACATAAGCAGGTACAACTTTATGATGCACTATAGTACAATATCATTTTTTGGCTTTCCGGGCTTGGGACACTGTTGTGGACTGAAAGTCCTGGTGACGCCCGCCACTGCGCATCCTGAGACTCATGGGCTTCATCACCTGAGACAGAGCTATGACTTGCCACGTGGGTTGCCTCTGGGCCACTAGACAGGTACATTTCCAGAACCCAGGATCATATCCTTGATTTGTAAATGGCTCTGCAGAAAACAGCCCTGTTGCCGTACCTCTGCGCAGTGTGGCAGGCAGAGCACCGGGTCCAGCTCCCTCTTCCCGTCCCTCTTACCCTTGCAGTACTAGAAGCTATCTGTGTCAAATCTTTCTTGCATTTTCGGACCAGTCTCTGCCTCCTGTGAGTGTGATACGTCTTCTCTGGGTCTTTCTGATTTTTCCTGAAGTCTGAGATGGGCTTTTCTGCTCTACTCTTTAATATTTAAATAATAATTTAAGTTATAATAAATAATAAATAATAAAAATAAAGGCAACCTCTCTCAGCCTCTACTGACTTTTCATATTCTCCTCTGTTTTTTCCCAGAAGTCCAAGAGGCAACAACTATGTCTTTCTCTATTGTATTATGAGACTAATTGAGCAGACACTGGGGATCCTTTAAAGGGCCAGGAACACAAAATAAATCACACAACAGTCTGCCTTCAAAGATCACCTCCCTATGGCAAGGGCATCAAGTTCTGGGTCAATCTGTACAGCCTATATCAGCTCAAAGACCCCAAAGATATGATATGGCTGCATATAATATCTGCTTGTTTTTCTGCTATTTTTCTCTTCTCTCTGCCTCCTGAGAGACAGATTTTGCAGTCTGATCTCAATAAACCTTTCTTTCTGCCTACAGAGTAGTCTAATTCAGTGGGTCTTTCAGAAGGGAACCTTATCGAAGGAGAATCCATCAGTATTCAGAGTATGAGTTCAACATGTTCCATTCCAAAGACTAGTGAACCCCCCTCTCCCATGCATGACTAAGGTAGTACATACTCTGGGGTATGTCCTCAGCTCCGTAGATCTTCAGCAAGAAGGCTACCCACCCACCGGAGGGCAATGCCAGCTGGAAGTAACAAGTTGCTCTCAACGTCATCATTGTCATTGTCACGGTCTCCTTTCTCAGGCTATGAGAGACACGTGGTCAAAATCACACACACAAAAAAGAAGCAATTCTAAAAGAAGCCAAGCTATTGATATCCAGAACTGCCTCCATTATGACCATATAAGTCCCTTTGCTGCACAATAATCAAAACACTATGCATCTAAAGTAAAGCAATAAAAAAAACCTACTACAGAAATAATTAACAAACTAAAGGGGAAAACAAAACAAACAAACAAAAAAACCAAAAAAAAAAAAAAAAAAAAAAAAAAAAAAAAAACAAGTTACCCTGAGACCTACCCCGCCCAACCTACAGCCCTTGACCCCAGCCAGCTCCAACCTGATTATTTATGTTCCTTGGGAAAGCACCAGCCCAGAACTCTGTAAACTCTACCAGGTCTTGGTCATTTCACAGCCCGGCCTGTCGCGTCAAGGAAGCAGATTCAGTTTATTGGCCTGTGAATTCCCTACCTGTCTCAGCAGCTCACACACACAGAAGTGAGGGTTGGGTACACAGCCCAGCTATCCAGGGCGGCCAGGCTCTGGTTCCATCCCCACAGGAATCTTTTGTGCCCTCAGGAGGGTCGTGCCAGGAAGCCACTTTGCCTGCCTGGAAGAGAACAGAGAGGGTTTGCACTGACCCCGCTGCAATCTTTCCAGAGCTGGAAGCCAGAGCCTTGCCTGGCAATTGTCCGTGCCCTACTGTAAACTTTGCAGAGCGGGAAGCCTGCACCTTTCCTGGCTACTTTCCCCGCCAGGAGCACAGAGAGAGTTTTGACTCCGTCCTCCTGCAAACTTTCCAGAGAGGGAAGCCTGCGCCTCGCCCATCCACTGTCCCTGCCTGGAGCACAGAGAGGGTGTGCACTCCGCCCCACTCTAAACTTTCCAGAGCGGGAAGCCTGCGTCTTTCCAGGCCACGGTCCCAGCCCGGACCCAGAGCTCAGAGAGAGTTTGCACTCCGTCCCCCTGCAAACTTTCCAGAGTAGAGCGGGAAACCCGCGCCTTGCCCGGCCATTCTCCCTGCCTGGAGGAGCACAGAGAGGGTTTGCACTCCACCCCACTGCAAACTTTCCAGAGCAGGAAGCCCGCATCTTGCCAGGCCCATCCAAACTCACAGACCGCTTCTGCAGAGATGACAGCAGGATAGTGCAGAGTTACTCCAGAGCTCACAGACACCCGCAGCATGGAGCACTATCTTCATCCGGATGGGCAAGCGAATGCTGCGGTCCCGTTCCACAATTCCAGGGCCAGCTGTCAGAGCCCAGGAAGCTCAGCAATCCCAGCAGTTGCTAAATGCGTGCACTCATCTCCTTCCCGCCTCTGCCAGACCTCAGACTAACGCTCATATTCAAACTCCCAGCCCACTTTCATTCATAAAAATTAAAGACAGGAAATGACACCGATCAAGGAGGCTGGATGCAGAGCCGGCGCTGGGGTGACATCAGGGGTGGTGCCAGCGGTTGCCGGGTGATGGACAGGGACGCCAACATGGCGCCCGCCAGGGGTTTGCACTCTATTCATATATGAATATATGAATATATGAATATATGAATATATGAATATATGAATAAATGAATAAATGAATAAACGAATAAACGAATAAACGAATAAATGAATAGATGAATAGATGAATAGATGAATAGATGAATAGATGAATAGATGAATAGATGAATAGATGAATAGATGAATAGATGAATAAATGAATAAATGAATAAATGAATAAATGAATAAATGAATAAATGAATAAATGAATAAATGACATGGAGGGACTCATAGCTCCAGCTACATATGTAGCAGAAGATGACCATTTCAGACATCAATAAGAGGAGAGGCCATTTGTCCTGTGAAGGCTCAATTCCCCAGAATAGGGGAATGCAAGTCAGGAAAATGGGGTGGGGTAGGGGGTTGAGTAGGAAAATGGGGATGGGATAGGGGTAGCATACTTGGAAAGGGGATACTATTTGACATGTGAATAAAACAAATTTTTTTTTTTAAAGGAAAAGAAAAAGAAAAAAAAGTGAGGCAAGGCCCGTGCTTTTTACCCACAGCCTTTTCTTTCACAGTGCTGGCTTGTGCTAGAAGCTCAGCAGGCATTGTTTGAATAGATAAAAATCTTATATATAAAAAGGAATCTCATTTCAGACAGGGTCTCATTTTTGAGTCCTTGTTGTTTTAGAATTTACTCTGTAGACCAGACTGACCTTGAACTCAGAGACCTGTCTGCCTCTACTGTGCTAGGATTAAAGGTGTGCACAAGCATGCCTGGCTCTGGAAATCCTTATTCAATTATAAACCATAGAGACATTTTGCTATTCCTCGGATACCCTCCATGGGCCCCATTTCATGGCTCTGGCAGTCAACCTTAAACAGTAACATCTGAAATGATGGTGGCTTAAAGGAAGTGTTTTGTTCTTGCCTGGACCTGATATCCTGTCATCTCTTTGTAGCCAGTTCCTAAGTTCTGAAGTCAAATTGTTCCTTTCCTATAGATGTAACCTTCAGAACCCACAGCTCCCCACAACCCAAACCCCTGCTACTTTTACCCACACTTCCACTCTGCCCTTTACTGGGAAATAAGATAAGAAATCCTAGTGGATGAGCCAATCTTTTGTTGCTACGAAGCATGTCAGTGTCCACATCCCTCCCCTAATGAAACTCTAAAACTTTAAAATTGAGAAATTTCATGGAAAAGTATACAGATAAAATAGTAGGCCTAAAATCATTTCTAAATTAATTGCCAAATTAAGTACAAATATTTTGTAATAAAATAGAAGATTTACATGGAAAATATGACAAAATTGAAGAAGTATATAGAATTTTTTTTTAAATTTAAGATAATCATGGAAAATTATACAGATAAAATTGCAGGCACATAAATATTTCTTAATCAATCAAGAGTCAAATTATAAATATTACTGATACAACTACAGATTTACATGGAAAATATTTCTGATCAAATAGAAGAAATATATAGACATCACATTAAAAATCATAATTTTCACAGAAAACTATACAAATAAAATGGTAGACATAGTAACATTTCCAAATTAATTTGAAGAGGAATTATAAACATTTTTGATAAAATTGAATATTTACATGGCATATATTTTTGATAAAAGTGAAAAAATAAATATAAAAACATGTTAAAAGTGACAATTTTCATGCAAAATTATACAGATTATTTGGTAGACATAAAATATATGGATAAATTAACTGAAAAAGAAAGTAGGAATGTTTTGTGATAAAAAAGAAGATTTACATGGAAAATTTGACACAATTGAAGAAATTAATAGAAAATCATATTTAAATCTAAGATTTTCATGAAAAATTATACAGATAAAATTGTAGACATAAAACATTACTAAATTAACTGAAAGTGGAATTAGAAATATTTTGTGTCAAAACTAAAGATTTACATGGATATTATTCAGGAAAAAATTGAAGAAAATATAGGAAATAGTGTTAAGTTTTGCGATTTTCTTGAACAATAATACAGATCAATTGGATGATATAAACTATTCAAAGTTAATTGATTGCAAATTATAAACATTTTCTGATAAACTTGAAAATGTAAAGGGAAACATTTCTGATAAACTGAAGAAATATAGAGAACAATATTGAAATTTAAGATTATAATGGAAAATAATATTGATCAATTGGTTGACATTTGGACAATAATTGACGAAGAAAGTATAAATATTTTCTGATAGATTTGAAGAAACGTGGAAAATAAAAGTGATGAAATACACAGGAAAACATGTTAAAAATTGAAGATTATCATAGAAAATTATACAATTATATTTGTACTCAGAAAAATATTTCTAAATTAACTTAAAGTGGAATTATAAATATTTCCTGACACAATTAGAAATTTACGTGGAAAACATTTCTGACAAAACTAAAGAAATATATAGAAAGATACATTCAATTTCACAACTTTCAGGGAAAATTATACAAATAAATGGTAGACATAACAACATTGCTAATATAATTGAAAGGGGAAGTAAAGCGTTTTCTCATAAAACTAAAGATAAATGGAAAATATTTTAATAAATTGAAAAAACAGAAATACATGTTAAAATGGATGTTTTTCATTGAAAATTATTCAGATAAAATGGTAGACATAAAAACTTTTCTAAATTAATTGGAAATGAAGTAGAAATATTTTGTGAAAAAATAGAATATTTATGTGGAAAGTATGCTTGGTAAACTAGAAAAAGGTATTAAATTTGACGTTTTTTATGGAAATTAATATCAATAAATTGACATCAAAATCATTTCTAAATTAATTGAAAGTGGAATTATAAATATTTTCTGATAAAATTAAGATTATTATGCAAAATAATATGGATATATTGGTAAATTGAAAATATTTCTAAATTAACTGAAGGAGGAAATATACATTTTTGATAAAATGGATGATTTAAGTGGAAAATATTTCAGATAAAATGGAAGAAATGCACAGAAAAACTGATGATTTCATGGCACATTATTCAGATAAAATGGTATACATAAAATCATGGCTAAAATAATAGAAAAGTAACATCAAAAATATTTATGAAAACTGAAGAAAAATTGAAGAAATATCAGGAAAAATTAAAATTGAAGATCATCATGGAATATCATACAGATAAAACGGTAGGCATAAAAATATTTCTAAATTAATTGAAAGTTGACTTATAAGTATTTACTGAAACTATTACAGAATTAGATGGAAATTAAATCAGAAAAAATGAAGAAATACATCGAAAAACAAATTAAAATACACTATTGTCTCAGGAAATTATACAGATAAAATGGTAGACATAAAAACCATTGCTAAATTAGTTGACAAATGAAGTAGAATCACTTTATTATACAATTGAAGATTTACCTAGAAAATACTTATGATAAGTTGAAGACATTTATGGGAAAATATGTTAAAATAGAAGAATATCATAGAAAATTATACAGATAAAATGAAAGGCATAAAAATATTTCAAAATTAATTGAAAGTAGAATTATAAATATTTACTGACACAAGTAGAGATTTACATGGAAAATATCTCAGATAAAATTGATGAAATATATCAAAAACATGTTAAAATTTCTGAATTCAAGGAAAATTATACAGATAAAATGGTAAAAATAAAAATCATTGCTAAATTAATTCAAAAAAAGAAAAAAATATGATAAATTTAAAGATTTTCATGAAAAATTATACAGATAAAATTGTAGACAAAAAAGCAATAGTAAATTGATTGAAAGTGAAATAATAAACATTTTATATCAAAATGCAACATTTCCATGGAGAGTGTGTCTGATAAAATGGAAGAAATATGTAGAAAATCATGTTAAAATTGTCAATTGTCATGGAAAATTATACTGACAAAAATGTAGGCATAAATATTTTACTAAATTAATTGAAAAATAAACAAAAATCATTGTATGAAAAATTGAAGATTAAAAAGGAACGTATTTTTAAGTGTTAAAAGTGACCATTTTCATGGATAATAATAGCGAAACATTTGTTGATTCAAAACACATTTCTAAATAAATTGAAGGAGGAAGGACACACATTATCTGATAAAATGAAAGATACATGTAAAATAGTTCTGATAAAATTGAAGAAATATCATGAGAAAATGTTTTAAAATTGACAAATTGAAAATATTTCTACTTACCACTGCAGTTAATTTAGTTTTTTCTATATATTTCTTTAATTTAATCAGAAATATTTTCCATGGACCTATTCAATTTTACCAGAAAACTTCTACTTACCAATCAATTAATTTAGAAATCGTTAATATGTCTTTAATTTCATGTGTATTATTTTCCAGGACCAGCAGTTTCAAGTAAACTGGAATGCCTAGATCTCTCAGACACTGGAACACCAACCAGGCAGTATACACCAGCTGATATGAGGCCCATATACAGCAGAGGACTAACAGGTCTGACTCAGTCAGAGAAGGCGCACCTATTCCTCAAGAGACTGGAGGCCCCAGGAAGTGGGGAGGTTTGGTAGGGTGAGGGATGTGGGTGGGGTGGCGCCACCTTGTGGAGAAGGGGAGAAGTTATTGGATGTGGAACAGTCAGAAGGTAGGCCGCGAGGGGAAATAAAATCTGGCCTATAAAACAAAGGATTAAAGTAAGAAAATTAAAACAGGAAAAAAGAGAAACATTAATTCAATTGGACTGAATCTTGGGATATGTGCAGAGAGTGAAGATGTGCTTCCATCGTGTTGTTTTATTTTTCTCTATGAAATGCATTTTTGGAAAGAATTATAGGTTAATGTTTTTATGTGCCTGGGCATTCAGTTCAGCTGTGCAGAGAATGTACTGCCCATTCTGAACATCTGAGTTCTGTTCCTCTATCCATGTCAGGTTTTTCAGAGCTGTCTCTGTGTCTAACTCAAGGGTCAATGAATGCCTCTCACTTGCAGCTACACTTGTATGCACTTAAAAGCACCTGTGTACCTATAGCAAACACATACACATAAGTAAAATAATATAAACATTTTGTTAAAATTTTGTTAAATTTATTGTTCTAAATAGGGTTGATTATGACTCCTTTTATTAGAAATAATTTTATAATTCATTTCACAATAATTTTGAGCAAGTATTATTTGAAAATGTATGGTTTTTAGCAGACACCTCCTAGGGTTATGTAACTCACTTATTATATAATCCTGGTGATGGGTTCACTTTATCATTTTTAGTATTAATGAATATAGCTGCTTAGCCATGGCTGGCCACAAGTGTCCTTTAAAGACATTGATTTTTTTGTAAATGATTACAAGCTAAATCTACCAATCTCCCTTTTTTATGTAGGGAGCAATTTTTGTAAACAAATGATCTTTTGAGTACTACTGGTTCTGTAGTTGACAACATAATTTTAATAATTTTGACTGTGTAATAACATTTTACCTCATTACATTGCACCAACTGTGTGTGTATTAAAATATAAAATATAAGTTTCCTCATAATCTATAAATCATGAATCAAAAATTATCCACAAATTCATAGATATAAAATCATGTGAATTTTTAAAATGTGGTATCTTGCTCATCAATAAAATCTTTGGTCATTTCATTATCAGTTTATTTTTAATGTTACAAGTAATCATTTGTCCTCTTCATTAATCAGACAGAGACCTTGAATCTTGAATACCACCATCCAACTACTACAGTCCAGTTGACCTGTTGCCAATTTCTCTTCTCTACCATCTCCTGCACTTATATGGTGACTACAAAATATTTAGGGACACAAAATTAAATATGAAAAAAATAAGTAAATGTTATTAAAATTCAAGGTTGGAATATAATATAAATGAAATTTTAGAGGAGATCAGTTACTATAATAAAGTTGTGTAGACTTCCTTTAAACTCCAGTTTAAATAAATATATTTTTTTTCTTTTTGAAGTGACATCTTCCGTGAATTTTCAATGAATACAATGTGCATGTTACTGAAGAATGTGTCTCTTTTTTAAAAATATTTTTATTTTCTATATTCTTTATTTACATTCCAAATGATTTCCCCTTTCCGGGATCCCCCCTCCCCATATGTCCCATAAATCTTCTTCTCTCCATCCATTCTCCAATCACCTCCCTCCATTTTCTCTGTCCTTATATTCCCCTCCAATGGTAGATCAATCCTTTCCAGAATCAGGACCTTCTCCATACTTCTTCATGGGCGTCATTTGTTATGCAATTTGTGCCTTGAGTATTCAGGACTTATGGGCTATTTAATATCCACTTATCAGAGATTGCATTCCATGTGTATACTTTTGTGACTGGGTTACCTCACTTAGGATGATATTTTCCAGATCAAACCATTTGCCTAAAATTTTTGTGAATTCATTGTTTCTAATTGCTGAGTAGTATTCCATTGTGTGAATATACCACATTTTCTGTATCCATTCCTCCTTTGAGGGGCATCTGGGTTTTTTAAAAATGTGTCTCTTAAAGGGACGTTGTTAATGATCAGATTTGTATATTTGTATGAAGACTTACTTAGGGAAGTGATAGTATTTGCTGATGTTAATGCATTTTAGATCCATTCTGCATCCCATTATGAGAGCAGAGTTGATGAATGTTATGGATTTAATATGACCACAAACACTCAATTGTCTTTTTGGGAATGTCACTGTCTTGGGAGCAGGTGGCTCCCATTCCATCCTTCCAGAATTTTCTGAGTAAAGGACCTCAGTCAGAACTGCACACCAAGGGCATGCTCTGAGAAAAAAATAGCTACATGCCTATATCAGTAGTTTTAACAATCCCTTCCATACTTACATTATAATAGCATGTTCACATATCTACAATCTTCTTTGTTTTATTCTGTATATTTTAATTCTTCAGTCTTTATTATTTTAACTTACGTTGTTATCCCCCCTCCTTATTTGACCCCTGACACTTCCTCTTCACATACCTCCTCTCCCATCTCCAAGAGGATATCCACGACTCATAACTCTCAGACCTTCCCAATTCCTGTGTCCTACCAATTCTCAGGGGGTCAATGTGTCTTCTCCCACTGAGGTCAAACCAGGCCATCCTATGCCATATATGTGAGGGCCTCATATCAGCTGGTTTATGCTGCATTGTTAGTGGCATAGTGTGTGAGAGATCTTGGTTGTCTGGGGTAGTTGAGATTGTTGGTCTTCCTAAGGGTCACCCTATCCGTCAGACTATTCCAGCAATTCCATAATTCAACCACTGAGTTCCACAGCTTCTATACATTGTTCGATATAATATTTTGTACTTGAGAGCAGAAGAAGAAATTTTCTGCCTCACACTATGGCCAATATATTGAAGAATAGGTGAAAAAACATGCAGTACTCTGTCATATATGTGCCCCTACTGGAAATAAGAAATTGTGATCTGTTTTCAACTTTGTAGATTCTTTAGTTAATTTGTTTATTTGATATGTTAGGTGGTTTGTATTTGTAGCTATGTCTGTTCTGGAACTCACTTTCTCTACAAGGTCATAAGTACAACTGTCTTATCAAATTTTCTTGGAAGATACCAGGTGAAAAATATCCAAAACAGCAAAATGATCAATAAATTCGTAATAAGGATTTGAGAATTTTATTTCTTCCAGAGTAAACAAAGCAAGTGAATGGGTGAAGACTTTATGGAGAAAGTTCACAAGATCGGCAGATATGATACTTCTAGTCATCACTAGAGGAGCCAGTGAGAGTGATTTCAAAACTAGATACATGAACTGTAATATAATAATTGATATATGCCAATGTTTGACAGAATTCCTAAATTATTTATTCAAAAATATGATTTCTCCCTGACCTTTTAGATAGAATTTCTGTCTGGTCTTATTAAAATGATGTAGATCTTGGGCACAAAGATGCATCCAAGCATCCCTGCACTGGATGCCAAGATGGAGAAGATCTCCACAGAAACCATGACCTTGCCCTTGGTGCTATGGTAGACAGGGAGGAAAGTGACCCAGACACTGCAGAATAGCAGTGAAGGTCAAGTACTTGGCTCGTTGAATGTGTCAGGCAGATTTCTTGCAAAGAAAGCAACAGTGAAGCTTCCAAGAGCCAGGCAGGCTAAGTATCCTAGGACACAGGAGAATGCAGTAACTGAGCCCTTGTTGCAAACAATGATGATGTAGCCATACTCAGAATGTTCATCAAATCAACAAAGGGAGAGAGAAACTGCTAGCCATATTGCACACAGAATACATTGGAATCGGGAACATATGGGAATAATGTAGTTGGATGTCCCAGATACAAGGATGTGTCTCAATTTTCTTCAGGGTGTCTGTGACTTTGAAAGCCAGAACTACAGTGATTGTTTTGGCCAGAACTGCGGAAACAGCAACAGTAAATACAATTCCAGATATGATTTGTTGCAAGATACAGGTCACTCTGTTAGGATGGCCAATGCAGAAAAAGGAGCACAGAAAACAGAACAAGAGCGACATGAGTAATAGGTAGCTGAGGATTCTGTTATTGGCCCTCACATTAGGAGTGTTATGGTGCTTTACAAAGACCCAACGTACCACAGCTGTGAATGCAGAGAAACAGAAGGCTATTAAGGCAATAGCCATCCCCAATGGGTCTTCATAGCTTAGAAATATCACACCTTTCTGAATGCATTTGTCGTATTCTGTGTTCATATACTGGTACTTTGTCCTGTCCCAATGCCCCACTGTCCAATCACAATGCTCCATAGTCCCATCAGAGTACCCGACTGTCCCATCAGAAACTAAACAGGGACACAATGAAACTAACTGAAGCTTTGGACGAATTAGATTTTATATATATATATATATATATGTGTATATATATATATATATATATATATATATATATATATATATATATGTCAGGAGCATCTACATATAGATATATATAGGATAGAATGTTATATATATATAGATAACATTATATATATTCTACATAGACATATATGTAGAATATATATAACATTCTATCCTAAAGCAAAAGAATATACCTTTTACTCAGCACCTCATGGTACCTTCTCCAAAATCGACCATATAATTAATTGGTCACAAGACAGACCTCAACAAATAGAAGAAGATCGAGCTAATCCCATGCCTCCTATCAGATCACTATGGAGTAAAAGTGGTCTTCAACATCAACAAAAACAACAGAAAGCCCACATACACATGGAAACTGAACAATACTCTAATCAATGATACCTTAGTCAAGGAAGAAATAAAGAAAGAAATCAGAGACTCTTTAGAACACAATGAAAATGAAGACACAACATACCCACATCTATGGGACACAATGAAAGCAGTGCTAAGAGGAAAACTCATAGCCCTGAGTGCCTCCAAAAAGAAAATGGAGAGAGCATACACTACCAGCTTAATGACACACCTGAAAGCCCTGGAACAAAAAGAAGCTATTTCACCCAGGAGGAGTAGAAGGTAGGAAATCATCAAACTCAGGTCTGAAATCAATCAAGTAGAAACAAAGAGAACCATACAAAGAATCAACAAAACCAGGAGCTGGTTCTTTGAGAAAATCAACAAGATAGATAAACCCTTAGCCAGACTAACCAAAGGGCACAGAGACAGTATCCAGATTAACAAACTTAGAAATGAAAAGGGAGATATAACAACAGAAACTGAGGAAATTCAACAAACCATTAGATCCTACTACAAAAGCCTATACTCAACACAACTGGAGAATCTGGATAAAAAATGGACAATTTCCTAGACAGATATCCGACACCAAAACTAAATCAGGATCAAATATATCAACTAAACAGTCCCATAAATGCATAAATACACAGATGCATAAGTGAATGAAACCATGAATACATAAATACATAATCATCACCGTGGGCATCAGGGACAGGGGACGTGGGCTGTGCTCTGCACGACTGGGCATCATTGTGGGCGTCACTGACAGGGGATGTGGGCGGGGCTCAGAGGAAATGGAGGTTACTGACAGAGGAGGTGGAGTGGTCAGCGAGAATGTCTGTCACTGTGGGCGGGAACCACAGGAAGCAGCCCTTAATGCTATGTGCAGGGGGCGCCCAGGCCCCGCCTCTAAGACAAGCTCCCTAAGCAGGAAGCCCTGTGATCCTCCTGACTCGGCCTCTCAGAGACACGCCCATAGTGCAAAACACGCCTCCTGCAGGCCCTGCCCCTCTCAATGGTTTCTGTGACTGAGCTGGTTCCCTTTTCTTAACGTATAATTTTGGGATATGGTAGGTTCCCCGACTACGGGATTTCCAAGCTCTCCATGCTCGCGCAGGGTCAGATGATTCACTGGGTCAGTGGCACGCCGGGCGGTCAGGGGCGGACTCGTGGGCGGGGACTCATGTGAGTGACAGGTCGGCCTGGCGGGTGCATGACATCACCCGTCAGTCAAGACTGGAAATAGAAAGCAGGGAACCGCACAGGCGCTCAAAACCAGAAGTCGCATCTCCTGCACACCCCATGTGTCGGGAGCATCTTGGGACCTCGTCCAGACAGATGTTGGTGACTCCGGGGTTTCTGCCGCTGCCCCGAGGCATCCTGGGAACACAGCGGGAGCTCCAGGTGGCCGGGGCTGCACACGGAAGTTGTGCACTCATATCCATTTAGCTACCTGTCTGACCCGCTGAGTCCCGCCCTCCGTGTCAGTCACTACAGTGACTTCATCCTCAGTCCGGTCTCCGCCCTGCCCACTCTCAGTCTGGTTTACCTCCCGCCCCTTCCCTGTCCCCACTTCCTGCCCATCCAGTTCCAGGCCTGACCCAGGGGTCCAGGCTGATCGGAAAGCCTGGGGCGGGGATGAAAATTAAGTAACAGACCAGGGTGTAGCAAGTGAGTGACAGGCGATCTGGATCCCGCTCTGAGGAGGACTGACTGAAGTTCCTGCGATGGGTGTGACTTCACCCAGACCCAACCCCTCGCTGAGGACACCCTATTGTGACCACGCCCCTCTGTTACAGCAGGGTGACCCTGCCCCTGTAAGTAACATTGTCCAGCCCATCAATTACACGCAGGCCACACCAATTTTTCATGTGACTGCTCATTACCATAGGATGCCTCATTAGCATAGCAATTCATTATGAAGTGCAAGGCCAGTCCCATCATTAGCATAGCAGTCCACCCTGGATGACCACGCCCTGCCCTCCCCTCATTAGAATGAAATCAGCAACCAGGCTCTCATTAGCATGTCCCCGCCCTCCCGCCCATCAATTAGTAAAGATATATTTTGCATGGTTACTATTGTAACATTATTATTTTACAAGAAATTATTCAATTTTAACACTTGTTAATATATTTATTGAATTTTATTAAGAAATGTTTCTACTGATCACTTCAATTATTTTAGAAATGCTTAATATGTATACCATTTTATCTGTATTATTATCCATGAAAATCTATTTAAGAAATTTTTGTATATATTTCTTTAATTTTATCAGAATACATTCGATGTACATCTTCCATTTTATGAAAAAAAAGTTTCTACTTAATTTTGTAAATAGTTTTGAAACGTTTTCTGTCTACCATTTTATCTATATAATTTTCCATGAAAATCTTCAATTTTAACACATTTTTCTATAGTTCCTCGATTTTAACAGAAATATTTTCTATCAAAATCTTCAATATTATTAGATTTTTCTACTGGCTTTGTCAATTAGTAAATATATATTTTGTATGTTAATGATTTTACCATTATTGTTTTCCAAGAAATCCTATAATTTTAAAACATTTTTCTATATATTTTTCAACTTTATCAATGATAGTTCCATGAATATCTTAAATTATATCAGAAAATATTTTTACTTACCATTTTAATTGGTTTAGAAATGATCAACCACTGTTCTGTATTATTTTCCATGAAAATAGTCAATCTTAACACTTTTCAAATTTGTAAAAAATACTGTCCATCAAAATGTTCAATTTTATCTGAAAGTATTTCTACTACACTTTTTAATTGATTTCGACATGTTTTCTATGTTTATCATTTTTTATATTATTTCCATGAAAATCTTCTATTTTAACAATGTTTTTCTAGATTTCTTTAGATGGTGGACATCAAAGGAAGGAAAGATCCCTGGTCCTGGAAAGGCTCGATGCTGCAGTATAGAGGATACCAGGACATGGAAGCAGGAGAGGGTTGATTGGGGAGCTGGGGTAGGGGAATTGGCTTTTGGGATTTTTGGGGAGGGGGAAAGAGGAAAGGGGAAATCATTTAAAATATAAATAAAGAACATGCCTAATAAAAATAATTTTGTAAAAAATATTTTCCATTAAAATCTAATTATTAGAATTTTTTTCTATATGCTTGGTCAATTAGAAAAGATATTTTGTATTTTTGTTACTTTACAATTATTGTTTTCCAACAAATTCTACAATTTTAATGCTTGTTTCCATAAATTTCTTTAACTGTATCAATATTTTCCATGAAAATCTTCAATTTCATCAGAAAAGATTTCTATTTACCACTATAATGAATATGTCTAACATATTATCTATAAAATTTTCCTTGAATATCTTCAATCCTATCACTATTTTGTATATATTTTCTTCAAATTTATTGGAAATATTTCCAATCAAAATCTTCAATTTCATCACAAAATGATTCTACTTAACTCTTTAATTAATTTAGAATTTTTTCTTTTTTTTTTTAAAAGATTTATTTATTATTATATGTAAGTACACTGTAGTAGTTGTCTTCAGACACTCCAGAAGAGGGTGTCAGATCTTCTTACAGATGATTGTGAGCCACCATGTGGTTTCTAGGATTTGTACTCAGGAAATTTGGAAGAGAAGTCAGTGCTCTTAACTGCTGAGCCATCTCTCCAGCCTGAATGTTTTTTTTTTTTTTCTATTTCTACCATTTTATCTATATTTTTTCTATTTAAATCAATTTTAACACTTTTTCTAGAGTTCTTTAATTTTATCAGACATATTTTCCATCAAAACCTTCAAAGTTATCAGAAAATTTTCCTATGATTGGTCATTTAGTAAAAGTAATTCTTCAGTATTTGATTTTTAACTGTATTATTTTCTAACAAATTGATTTATTTCAACACTTTCAATATATTTCTTCAATTTTGTCAAAATATTTCCTTGTAAATTTTCAATTTTATCAGAAAATGGTTCTACTTCCTCTTTAATTATTTTACAAAAGTTTTCTATGTCAATCATTTTATCAGTATTATTTGTGGTCTCGGAAGCTAAGTTCTTCCCTGTGCAGATGTTAACAAGCCTGGAGAGGCCATCTGTTTGGTCACCATTAGCCTGTGTAGGGAGGCAATCAAAATACCTGGCAGATCAGATAACCAAATCTCTACAGGATAGTGGGAGGCTTAAATCCATAGAGCAGGCATTTTAAGCCTGTGCCAAAGTCTTTTGTGTCTCACTGGATTCCAAAAGCACTCTCTTTTCGTTGGGCCTCAGCCTGATCTGTCCACACTCTATGCCTTCTCACTTTGGAAGTTCACATGGGTTCCTCTAGCTACAGAGGCTGGGGTATGCCACAAACTCCTTTCCACCAACAACTGTTATCAAGAAGCAGGAAAATTAAAAGGAGAATCTGACCACTCACCTGATACCAACTGAGAGAAATGAGCTGCGAGATTGACTGGAATTTATCACTGATGGACACTTGAACTATAGCTCTTCACTCTTTCAAATCCCATTGTGACGTTCTTGGGTCTGCAATGTCCTGCTCATCTTATATTTTTTTAAGGTCTGTTGTTCTAAGTAGGTGCACCTCCAAGATGTCACTATTGCCAATCTCATATCCATAATGCTTCTCCATGGAAGAATGTAACTTGGTAAAATTTGGAAACCCTTTGGAGTGTATAAAGTTTTCTTCTTTTTGGTGCTAATCCCTATATTAACTTGCAATTTCTGACTGATTTTGCTCCTGAGAGCAGAGAGGGATGGACTGGATCCCCAAATCCTACTTAGTTACCACATGCATCCAGGGCATCCTACAGTTAGATATAGAGCCTTTGTCTGCCTAGTGTCAGGAAATCATGCTTTATAATCACCATAATTTGACAGTACACATGATCCAGGATATCACACCCCATGGTGTGTGTTCTTTGAGGACCACCCTGTGCTGATGTGATATTTTAGGCCAGTGTTCATGAGAATCTACACTCCTAGGGAAACATCCTACCACAGGACATATTGCTTCTATGAGAAGCTGAAGCTAGGTCAGGAGCAGGTAATATCGCATCTGCAGAGATTAGAGAATGAGAATAAAGAAACGGCGAAGAACCAATAAAAGCTCAAGAAGAAGAAATGCTTCTACTGCTAAGTGCATCTCATGGAACATGAATAGAGAATATTCTCCCTTTAGGTCTCCTGTTCTATCTTGAGAATATTTAGCCCCTACACAGGTTTTGTGGTTTTCTCATTACCCTTGTCAGTCAGTGATAGCTGGACATGCTTCCTTCTTTTGGTGAAATGAGTATATGTATTGTTAATGGTCTTGGAAATGAGCTTATTTTTCCCTTTTTTTTTTTTTTTTTTTTTTTTTTTTTTTTTTTTTGTTCTTCATGGATTCCTTCCTCTGCTCTGGATGTGTTCTTACAACTCAACCATTCCTTTACCTGATCATTTGATCATTTGATCCAAGGAGTTTTACAAGCTCTTAATCTAAGTTTTGGTCTTCATAAAAATATATCTATATATTCATCTACATATATTTTATACACACACACACACACACATATGATGGAAATCCTGGTAGGTCTTGTGAGGAGACTGGGGGCTAGAGTGAATTAAGTCTCTATGCATACACTCGTAGGGCATTGTACATGCCATCCAAATACTCTACCAATGACTTGAAGGTCTGGGATCCCATTTATCTTCTACAAATTTACAGGGCAGATTCAATGAAGGCATATGGTTTGGAATTTTGCCATTCATAGATTGGCCATCATAGAGGATGGCTGAAAGAAAGCTGTCAAGATTGGCTATGTTTAGCTACTTCACAGAGAAGCTAGACTCCATAGTGTGTAATAAGGTCATTTCAGTCTGGGAAAGTCTGATCTGATATGAAACTATTCTATACTAGTTTAACTAGAGAAATATAACTGAAGGGGATGAAAGCAATATGAATCAGAAAGGAGTATGTAAAATTACATTTATTTGTAGATGATATTCTCTTATGCATAAGTGAACCAATTATTTCCCAAAGGCAATTCCTGAACTGAAGAACACTTTCAAGAATATGTGACTCTCTGTCTTTGGAGTTGACTGGGTCTTGAAAAGGCTTTACCACATTGATTGCACTCATAGATTTTCTCTCCATTATGACTTCTTACATGCCTGCAAAGATAATTAGCATAAGGGAAATCATTACCATAATCATTACTCTGATCAATCAGGTAATCAGTTTGAATTAAGTTTACAATTTTGTCTAATGGTAAAGAAGGAACAGATCTTAAAGTTTTAGCACTTTGTATGATCATGGTGTTCTGTGTCATTATGAGTTGTTCAAGACACCTGTGATGATTATTATATGGCTTATATTTATGACATCCTCATTTTATATGGGAATTTTATATGATATATCTCAGCTATCTGAAGAAAGTTTGACCAACTCTGATCTTTATAACACTGATTGCATTCATAATTTTTCCTGGATTGTGAACACAAGTTTTTTGACTTTGAACCAGGATACACGGAAGAATTTCCAATGTCCTAGTACCCATAAAGTTGTTCTATGCTATGAGTTTGGGAACGTTACCCATAAAACTAAAAGGCCAATTAATTGCAAATGTCTATCATATTCCTAATGTCTATCAAAGGGATAATACTACATATCTTCTCATCATTTCAGAACAAAAATCTTATGTTGTTTCTTTCATATCCCTATGCTTACATGGTTTTTATCCATTGTGACACATGATATACCTAATAAAAATGAAAGTCAAGTGAAAGGAGTACAAATTGCATTCATACTGTTTGAATATTTTTCTCATAATATGTGCAATATAGGTTAATGTTTCTCCACAACAACATTCCTGATTCTCATAAAAAGCCCTCTCACCAAACTGAACAATATGACAGACAAGAATATGAGCATCACCAATTTTACTCTGGACTATTTGATTATTAAAATGTTTAGGATATAAAATTATCACTACTCAGTGTGTAATATCTAAGTACTATGAGACTATACATATTGGCAGGTACACAGCATAGCACTAATGGAGCTACATATCAAATGGAAACATTAATCAAATATCAGACCTTGAGGTACCTGGTTTTGTAAGCGGATTATAATCATAGCTACACTTAAAGGACTGTTACTTCACACCATTGATTTTTGGTGGAGATTCCAGAAGATATTAAAATTTTCTCACAGGCAAATATGTAACAGTTTGCACATGAAAATTACCTTTCAGGTCTTCTTCTACTTTGACAATGTTCTTCAAGATTATGGTCTTCCCAATTATAGCCTAAAACACAGTACAAGAAAATGATTGATATACTATTGGAAATTAGTTAAAATTCAAGGTACTGTGAATTTTCACTGCACTGTAAATGTTACAGTGAATACTCACTGAAACTGAATTTTTCAGTTCATTCTTCATAATTCACAATTAAAATAGTAGAACATCATCAATAACCAAGAAACATTTTTTCCTTTAGAAAATAACAGTCTTACCTACAGCTTTGAGGTTCAAGTAAGTTTCCAACATCACACCTTTGTAGAGTTTCTTCTGGGAAAGATCCAGCAAATTCCACTCTCTTCCTCAGTGAAGTTCACATGAGCATCATCAAAAGGTACTGCCTCTTAAATGTCACATACATGTGTACAACAGAAAGCATCATATTAATATCACTCTAAAGGAAATATATGCTTCCTTGAAAACATATTCACAAAAATTTGTGTATTAGTTTGGGTTCTATAGAGTCACAGAACGTATGGATAGTCTTATATAGTTAGGGAATTTGTCGATGACTTACAGTCTATAGTCCAACTCCCCAACAATGGTCAGAAGCAGCTGTGGATGGAAGTCCAAGGATCTAGCAGTTGCTCAGTTCCACGAGGCAAGCAGGCAAGGAAGAGTGAGAGAGAATCTTCCTTCTTCCAGTGTCCTTATATATCTCCAGTAGATGGTGTAGCCCAGATTAAAGGCTGTAAGTCTCCAACAGAGAGTGTAGCCCATATTATTGGCATGGGGGTCTCCAGCAGAGGGTGTGTCCCAGAATAAAGGAGTGTGCATCCATGCCTTTAATCCCAAATGATCTTGAACTCGAAGATCTCCTTGTCTTAGCTACTATGCTTCAAGATCTCCATACCAAGGTCCAGGTCAGAAACATGTCTCTGAGCCTTCAAATTAGGATCATAGGTGAGCCTTCCAATTCTAGACTGTAGTTCCTTCCAGATATAGTCAAGTTGACAACCAGGAATAGCCACTACAATCCACCCCTTGTCAACTTGACACAAATAATATCTCATGTCCACATGAAACGATAAGAAGATTGTGAATAAGACTAACATGATTTATCTATTCCTCCTACAATCGCAAACACATTTGTAAATTTACAATGGGGAAATGTCCCTTGGGAACATTCTTTTAATGTTTCAATGCCAATTGATGTTGAAGGGATTGAAAGAAAGACAAATGTATCCTTAACAAAATAAAATAGAAGCATTCATATTACTTATAATCCTTGTTTCTGCAACTGGTTACATAGCCTTAGCTGGTAATTATAACTACCTTCCTCTGCTACCCATTCTGTATTTCCTTCACCTTCACCAAGTACCTCAGCAGGTCTTGGTTCTTTTCCTGGAGGATGGACCCATACCTTCATTCCTGATGGGTCTGTGTCCTTTGTCATCCTGCTTGGGTTAAGCTGTTGTAGTTTCCCATTGACTTTAATCACAGGACATGGTAGTACTAAGAGACGCCCTAGGGGATCTCCTGCACTCCAGACATAATCCTGCTTACCTCCATTGTGGAGAGGCAATCCAATGTCCCCATGGTAATCTGGATCTATCACCATTCCTAACACTGTTTATCCTTTCTTAGCCAGTTGGTTAAAGTGCATTAGAAGCCCAAAACGGTCAGGGGGAAGTCTGAGCTTCCAGTTCAATGGAATGTTTTTTGTGACTCCTGTTAGGAGCACTCCTTCCTCTGGAAACAAAACTTCTAGGCCAGCAGAATCTAAAGTTGTGGAGACAGGAAGCAAAAATTTTCCTAGAGGGTCACTAGGAGTGATAGTGAGTGGAACTATTCCCTTTTCCACCACTTGATTCCTGGACCCGTGGATCCTGGCTATGGGAGAAACTACCATATATTGGTCATTGATTCAAAGCATATACTGCCTTCTGAAGAACTCTGCCCCAGCCCTCCATGCTATTGCCACCTAATTGTCACTGTAACTGTGTCTTCAAAAGGCCATTCCATCTTTCTATCAGACCAGCTGCTTCAGGATGATGGGGAACATGGTAAGACCAGTGGTAAGACACATTTGCAGAGATGACAGGAAGATAGCACAGTTACTCCAGGGCTCACAGACACCTGCAGCATGGAGCACTAGATTCATCTGAATGTGCATGTGAATGCGGTCCCACCCGGACATTCCACAGTGCCTGGGAAGCTGGGCAATCCCAGCAGGCGCTGAAAGTGCTTGCTCGCATCCCTCCTGCCTCTGCCAAGACCTACAAGCATGTTCAAACTCCAGGCCCACTTTTATTCATGAAAATGAAAGACAGGAAATGACACCACTCCAGGAGACTGGACGCAGGGAGGTCCCAGCGTGACGTCAGGAGCAGGGCCAGCGGTTGCCTAGTGATGGACAGGGAAGCTAACAAGGCACTGCCCTGGGCTGAGATGGAAGGACAGGGGGGGGGGGTGAGGGGGAGGTGCGGGGGCAGGCCAAAAAGTCACAGCAGAGGCGGGGACAGCATTCCCTGGGTGACAGACAGGGACACTTACTTGGCGCCTGCCCAGGGCTGAGAGGGAAGGACCCAGGGTGCGGGCGGGGTGACTTCAGTGGTGGCACCAGCGGTTGCCAGGAGACAGACAAGGATGCCAACATGGCGCCCGCCTGGGGCTGAGGTAAGGATTCCGTGGTGACACACAGAAACACACACACAGAGACAGTTTGAATCTGAGTGTATTTCGCAGCTCTCAAGCAAGGGATTTTCTACATAAAGAAACTGCACAGCCCAACCCTAACCCCTTACCAACAAATTCAATTTTAACACATTTAATACATGCTTACTATTATACCATTATTATTTTCCAACAAAGTCTTTAATGTGATCACATTTCCTATATATGTCTTTAATTTAATCAGAAATATTTTCTGTGTAACTCTTCTATTTTACCAGAAAACGATTCTACTTACCACATAATTCAGAAATGTTTAATGTCTACCATTTTACCTGTATTATTTTCCATGAAAATCTTCCATTTTAACACATTTTTTGTATATATTTCTTCAAATTTGTCAGAAATATATTGAATCAAAAATCTACAAATTTATTTTCAAGGTGCTTGGTCAATTAGCAAAGATTTATTTATTTTCTATGTTTGCTATTGTATTATTATTATTTTACAACAAATTCTTCAACTTTAATACCCTTTTCTATAAATTTCTTCAATTATATCAAAAATAGTATCTATGCAACTTTTCAATTTTAGGAGGAAATATTTCTTGCAACTTGAAAAATTTTAGAAATGCTTAATTTTTCTATAATTTTTTCTGTATCAATGTTTTGTGAAATTCTACAACTTTAATGCTTTTTCTATACATTTCTTCAATTTTATCAAGAATATTTTCCATCAAAATCTTCAATTATTGCCAGGTGGTGGTGATGCATGCCTTTAATGCCAGCACTTGGGAAGCAGAGGTAGGTGGAATTCTGATTTCAAGGCCAGCCTCGTCTACAGAGTGAATTCCAGGACAGCCAGGGCTACACAGAGAAACCCTGTCTAGAAAAAGCCAAAAGAAAAAAAAAAAAAAAAAAAACCTTCAAGTATTCAGAAAGTACTTCTATGTGCTGGTCAATTAGTGAAGATATATTTGTTATGTTTTCTATTTTACCACTGTCATTTGACATCACATTCTTCTTTTTCAACACTTTTTTCTCTATATTTGTTCAATATTTTTAGAAATATTTGACATGTAAATCAACAATTTTATCAGAAAATGTATCTAATTACCCCTTTATTTAGTTAAGAAATGTTTTCTATGTCTTCTATATTATCTACATAATATTCCCAGAAAGTCTTCAATTTTAACATTTATGTATATATTTCTTCAATTTAACTAGAAATATATTCAATGCAAATCTTCAATTTTAGGAGAAAGTATGTTAGATGCAAAAAAGTTTAAAAATACTAACAGATTATACTGTTTATGGCATAATAAAAATAAGATAATGTGTGTATCTTTAATTAACAATTCCAAAACATTGGGGCAGGTGAAGAGAAGACATACACATCCACTGAAAACAGGACACCATCCCACCATATGGCCATATTATATAAGTGTATCATGGTGCTTATCTGGACATGGTTCCTCTACGGTCAAGTGTGTTCAATAAAATTAATTTTATGACTCTGTCTACTGAAAACAACATTTTTGATATTAAAATGATTAATTTTGAGATCATAATTAGGATTTTAACAATCAAGGCCAAAAAAGTCTTTTCCATGAGAATATGAAATTTAAAACAATATGGCCACATAGCGCTTTGCAACTATATCCTTCCCATGCAACGAAGGACTCCAGAGACCAGGCTAGACTTCACTGTCCACGCTCAGTCTGGTGGTCATTATCTCTCTCCAGAAAACACTCATCTCCTGGATAATAGGAGCTGTGATCTGCATAGAGTAATGGGGAATTGTTAGATTTGAGGCATTTAGACCACATTTGGAAGCAGCTGAGTGTGGTATACTGTGGTTAATTTATTTATACAATATGTTGGAAGTGGATGAGGGACAAATGAGAGCTGTTTGGGAAATGGAGAATTAGGACATTTTTTGACAAATTTGGATGTACATCCAGTAGGGAGTGTCTGGTGAGATGAGTCTCTCACAGCCTGACGTATAGGGGATGGAATAAAGAGAATATACTATACCTTTTGTTTTCATCTCTCAGTCACAGTGTCAGATCTGAGTCATCTTTTTTTCCTAATCCCTGTCCACAGGCATCATCTCCAAGCAGGACCGTCCTGAGAACGTCCCTCCCGTCCTGAATCTCCACATGCTTAAGGTGACCCTGGAACTGCCTTCTAACAAGTTCATGCGGCCAAAGTCTAGGAAGAAAGTGGATATCTCAAGTCTTCTGCTACCAACTTGAAGGACTGGCTCTTCTCTCCATCCTGTCCCAGTTCTGCACAGTTAACACATTTGGAAATAAAATACAGCACTTTCCCATTGTTCTGACACTGAGAAATCTCAGTGGCTAAGACCTCTGCCTTTTGAAATGGAGGGGATCAACATTTGTGTCTCAGGAGAGTCTCCCGGGATGGGCACCTCAGCTTCTGTTCAGTAGAGGAACAGCATTAACAGGAAGAAAAAGCCTGTTCCCCATGACATAAACAATCCCTTGTCTGAACAGTCTAGTGAATCTGGGAAAGCTCTGGGCATCCCCTGTGATGTCTCTAGTGATGTCACAACACCCACTGCTCTCAGGGCTTTCAATTAGTCCCTAGAGAGTTCACCCATATTTATGTCTGCAAGATGGAGGAGGTGTGTACTTTTGAGTGAGAATGGGGAGCTTAGAGAAGTGAGAGAGAGGACGAAGGAAACTGGCTTTCCATCTCACTGTAAACCAGTGAGGAAGATGTGGTCCTGGGAAAGGCTCAGTGAGTCATGGAAAGGTGATTGGAAAATTCCTTGAGTAGGCATCTGTGAGCCTAGCTTCCCAGGAGTGGCAATTGTGCCACTGTGAAGTTAATGAATTTTCCTGCTTAACATAATTCCTGAATGGTGAGTATTCTACTACATTTGTTTGTCCATCCCCAAAGACAGGAGCTGGCTAGTCCAAAGCTAGTATACTGTGAATTTTTATATTTTTTATTTTTGTTTTTTATTTTATTTTATATAGTTTTTTATATTTTCCTCTTACTGACCATGGTGGTGTAACCTGGGGACATAAGGAGACCATAAAGAATCAGGTAGGAAATATTTCTCAGTTTATCTTAGTTCACCATTTTACTCCCTTTTGGTTTTTCTAGGTCTAGTGGCTTTCAGACTATAGTAACACGGAGAAAAATATTCTTATGAGACCTTATAATCTCAGACCTCTTTTGACAACCTTATCCCAGAGAATGATGCCCTGAGCTTTCTGAAACAGCAGATTGGGTGTAAGACATATCTCTAATGCAGCCAGACAACTGTCAGAATCAGAGATTGGATACTTTTTCCAGTTGTGGGTTGTTTTAGACTTTCAGTTGGATACTAACAAAGGAAATAGAAACTTTGATATTCACAGAACCCAACTGATAATCAAAGAATTCATTGCCTACAGACAGACAGACTGGTGTCAGCAATGAACCCTGTACTGGATGTCAAATTCATAAGATAGCTGAGCTGGGTCTTGGCCTTGTGATTTTCCTCTTGTGCCTGTTGAGTTCTGAGGATTTAGACATGCACTACCACAGGGAGCAGCAGGCTGCCTTTCAACTTCCACATCTAATAACAGCTTACAGGAACAATCCTTCCCTGTTGTCTTCTTAAAGAAAAAAAAAGATGGTTGAAAGTACATTGTGACATTTTCTAGAAAGAACAGGAACAAGGACTAATGTGTAGCCTATGCCATCGTAATTTTTCATTCACTTTCAATCATAGGACAGAAATGATAATTAAAGCCACCTTGATGTGGTAAATATTATTTATTTATTTATTACCACACTTGAATCAAAAAGGTACCAAATAGAGCACAAAGGACTTGGTATTTATAATAAGATTTAAATTATTGCAGTTGGACAGACTATTTTGTATAGTTCCTGTTAATAGCTGTGAGATATCATTTTCCATGTTATACCTAGACTGCTCATACACCAGGCCAGTCCTCCTGGCCAATCCACCTACCCCATGGCACAGTCTTCTTTCTTCATCTTCTCTCTCCTTCATGGTCTCAACCTCAGACTCCAAGCCTGGGAACTGAAGCACCATCTACACTTCTTCTCCCCAGCATTAGGCTTTAGGTATCATTATTCTGTAATCATGGAAGGCAGGAAAGAAATGTTGTAATTATATTCCCAATATAACTGCAAAATGTAACTGGCTTTAAGGCCATTTGTCCAGAGTCTAGGATCTTGTGTTAGAGCATATAAAGTTTACTGATAGTTTTTCTTTCAGACAGAGCATTTTAAAGCTATGAAATAATAGTCCTTTTAGAGAGGGCCACATCAGGATATCTGGATATCCTCTTTTGTTTGAACTAGGGTAACTACAATAATTTGGTTTAACTTAAGTTCAGTATTTGATCCAGATCCTTGATTGTCTAGTGTGCAGATCTGAGAAATGGCCAGTCAGGACATTTATTGATCATCTAAAATTAATTACCTCTCAATTCTTTCCTAATACCAATCACAGTCAAAGCAGGAAAGCTTTTCACCTCTCTTACAACCCTTTTTGTACTCTGACTAACCCTGCTTCCAAGTTGGTCTTAGAAATTGATTCTTGCACAGGCACCTCTTCATTTTAAGACCCAAGAAAAGCCAGAGAGGTTGGAGGAACCCACTTAGTGTTTTACTTTTGCTTTTCACTGAACAGCCAAGGAACAGTCTGGAAATGTTTCAGGAAAAACTTTCCAGCACTGAGCAGCTGCTCAAAGTAACTAAAAGAAGATTGAATGAAAGCTCTTCCCACACATTGCATTCACACTGTTTGACTTTTTGTTTCTCATAGACATTTGATATATGGATTATGGTTTCTTCATGACATCATTCTACACTCTCATAAACTGACCTCTCAATAAACTTAGCAATGTCACTACAAGAATATGAATATCAACTTTACCATGGACTATTAATATTCCTGGGTTTTGGTCATATATTTATCACTATTTAATTTGTAACATCTTATGAGACTATATGGATTAGAAGATTCACCGCATAGCTCTAATGGAACTATAAATCAGATAAAGTTATCTCTAAAGGCATTGGTTCCTTGTCTTCTTTCTTAAGGGAATTCCTTGCAAACATGAATCAGATAACCGACAATGCTGTGCATAGTTTTGAGAGAATATTATAATCACAGCTACATTTAAAGGACTGAATGTTAATATTGTTGCTTTTCTTTAGAGCTTCCAGAAAATATTAAAATTTCAACAGAGGCATTTTTGCATCAATTTGCACATGGAAATTACCTTTCAAGACTTCAAGAAGTTTGACCTTGTTCTTCAATATGATGGTCTTCCCAATAGGAACCTAAAATACAGTTCCAGAAAAGGAATGATAGGAAATTAGGTAAAGATTACAGTAATGTGGATTTTGACAGCACTGAACCTGTTTATTCAGCTCATTTTTCCTCATTTTCAACTAAAATAAAGAAGATCATCAATAACAAAGAAACATCTGTCCCTTATTTTGAAATTCAAAAGTAAATTCACAGTCTTACCTATAACATTGAGGTTCCAGTAGGTCTCCAGCATCACATCTTTGTAGAGATTCTTCTGGGAAGGATCAAGTAAATCCCAGAGGAGGAGGAGGAGGAGAAGATGAAGTGGAGGAGGAAGAGGAGGAGGAGAAGTGAAGGAGGCAAATAGGAGAAGAAGATGAAAAAGAAGATGAAAAGGAAGATGGAGAAGAAGAAATAGAAGAAGAAGAAGAAGAAGAAGAAGAAGAAGAAGAAGAAGAAGAAGAAGAAGAAGAAGAAGAAGAAGAAGAAGAAGAAGAAGAAGAAGATCTGAAAGGTATTTTAGGAAGTATCCTCTGCCTCTCAAGCATCACCTGAAGAAAACCATCAGTGTATTTATTCAGATAGCTTTAATCAGAAAGCTCCAAGCAGCCTTCCACAGCCATTTTGGCTGTGTTTGAATGTGTTCCTCAGGGTTATATGTCTGAAGCTTTATTTGTGCTGTTATTGCAGGAGTGGGTTAATTAGCATATGAACAGGCATTGTGTGAGGGTAGGCCCAGTCCCAGGTGCATGGTGCTTACTCACTCTTGTTCCTCTATTCCTCTCCAGTGATATAACACAATAAAAAAAAAAGTTCTTGTTAAGTTTAGGTCTCTAAATCTTGACTTATCCTTCCTCTAGAACCATAGAAAAGAAACCTCTGTTCTTTCTAACTTCCCCGCCTGCGCTGTTCTGTTACAGCAGCACAGAAGGAACTAAGACACTACCCTAGATACTCAAAGGTGTCTGTTTTCTCTTGTTCTTTCAGCCATGGAGGTGTGGGGTATTGCATCGACACTTATCCCGCACCTACTGTATACCTCACCTCTTCTGTCCTTCCTTGTGATCATCATCTTTAAATCCAACAACAGTTCTACCAACTGAGGACTGTGTTTTTTTCCCTTTTCCTTGTAGGGAAAATGGGCTGACAGGAATTGAAGAGCTTGCCCAAGGCCACACATGATTCAATATTTAAACCCAGGCTTTTCCCATCCACACTACAATAACATTTTAATTCTCTGTGTTGTGTTTTAGTATTCCATCATGCAAAATACTCTATGACAGCAGTGCAGACATGATGCTTTTCCTGCAGGTTCCTCTGGGAACCAACTTAAATTTTGGGTGACTTTTACCCCATACATCCTTCAGTAGCCTCCTCAGTCCAATAAGTCCTTGTTTTTATTTTTGATAAGATCCAATCCCAGTGGTAGATATCATACCAGAAGCCCCACCCACCACCTGCCCCACCCTTCATGTTATCCTCAGAATCCATCTGGAAACAGATGACAAGGTCTACCTCTTCAGTAAGCTGCATCAATTTATCGAGCCACTCCTCGATCTCCAGCAAGGTGGATTTCACATCCGTGGCTTCAGATCTCATCCTCAGAGCTGCCTCATGTATCTGCGAGAGAAACCTGGACCGCAACTTTTGGATCTGCGTATCTAGAACTGTGACGTTGGTTTTTCCTTCTGTGACAGGCAAGGTGTATCTATAAGAAGAGAAGAGAAACAAAAGCTAAGAATGACATTCTAGGCTTCAAAACTCGGTTCGCTTATGTTTGCCCACATGTTTAATGTATGTCTGCATGCCATTTCACGTAGATCGACATGTCTGTAATCTCCTGATTCTACAGGGGCTGCTTGCTTTAAACCGTAGTTGAGGATGTCTGTGGCATTGGCAGAACAGAAAAGGGAACACAAAAATTAAATCTGCAAAGTCTAAATGTTCCCAGCGCCATCATCTTCATCAGAAGGTTCTCCGAGAGTTCCAGAAGATAGGAAGGACGACATGTATAGGACAATGTCTATCCAAGTTAAGACTCCCCAAGAAAAACAGGACGTGGATTAGACCCCTGCCAGCTGAGCCTCCCTCTCACCGTGGCATAGGTGAGACCACAGGGCAAGACTGTCACCAGTACCAGAAAATTCGACTCATAATGTCTCCACCTAGAATTTACCGTCACTTGCATGCCACCCAACTCCTTGTGTGAAGGATATCCTAGCATGGTTTTCCTCAAACATGGAATTTCCTGCTACACAACATTTAGAAAGCTTCTTTGAAGATAGTTTGCATTCTCACGCCTGTGCTTTCTTTGGCAAATCCCACAGTTCACAGGCATTTTCCAAGTGAAAGCTGTAACTGCATGTTTTTGTTTGATTTCATTAACAACTGAGGCTACACGTGTATAAAGGTTTAAGATCCTGCAGTGGCTGCGCGTAAGGCAAAAATTTAAGGGAATGTTGTTGCGCTCAGAAGTCAACACTTGAGCCCTTTGAATGTGAGAAGCTGGCCGTGAGAGGGGCAGAAGTGATAAGTGGGTAAATCATTCTCCGCGGCACGGGGGCCTCCCTGCTTCCTTATCTGTAATTAAGAGGTCACTCCTTAGGATGCCTAAGTCTGTCAGTGGGAGCTTTGAATGCTCACAAAGCCAGTGACTCTTTGATTTTAGCTGTTCGCCAATGATGGGAATGAACCACTAGGAGGCGCAACTGGACAGGGGGGACTAAGGGCCTTACCCTAGAAGGGGAAATGTCTGCTTCCACAGAGCAGAGTACTCCATGCTCTTTTCTTTTTGACCTTCCTTGTCCAGTGCTTTATTATTAGGCAACATTTAAAATGAGGTTGGAATGTGTCACTTTCTCTTTTGAAATTTAAATGCCAACAGATCTGAGTTACTTCAAGTCACAGCGATGAAATGTCTTCTGGCTAAGCCTGTGTCCTGGCTTTGTCTAACTTAGCTTGGAGTGTTTGTGTTTGTGTGTGTGTGTGTGTGTGTGCATGTGTGTGTGTTAGTGTTGTTATTGTTGTTGCTGTTGTTGTTGTTGTTTCTTCTCTGTTTCTTAGTATATAATGAATTTGCATGTCTTCCTTGTTTAGGGGCTGTTCTAACTATCTGCTACTCCTGTTTTAGTGTTAAGTATTTCGTAAGGAGCGCAGAGTGCTTGAAACACTTAGTAACAACAACTACAGCACAAATAAGCTATTTCTAAAGACATGAATTAGGAACATTGTCCCGAGTTGTGGAAGCCATGATCCTATCTTTCTGTGGAAGTCAGAAGTCCTTCTTCACGAGGGTAGCTCAGGCTATCTCTCCTCCTTCTCTTCCATCCCCTACCCTTTGCCTCAGACTGCTGGACCAGATTCTCAGAGTCCAGACTGGGCCTCACTGGGTACTTTAGACTTGGCAACAAACCAGAGAATGGAGGTTTTCTGTGTGATTCAGAAACTTCTTCTGGGGTGGGGTGGGACTTTCAAGGAGCCCAAAACAATGCCCAAATGCATTTCTCTTCCTTCCTTTCCTTTCCTTTCCTTTCCTTTCCTTTCCTTTCCTTTCCTTTCCTTTCCTTTCCTTTCCTTTCCTTTCCTTTCCTTTCCTTTCCTTTCCTTTCCTTTCCTTTCCTTTTCAGAGAAAAACTTGACAAGATTCGAGAAGCACTTACAGTCTAAGAATTCAGGGCATGCTGGGATGAGGAGATAGGAGGCCGATTACTGTACCTCATGTCTTCTATGACTTCATCTATCAGCTTCAGCCACACCTCCGCCAACTGGTTTGCAGGAATTTTACCTTGGATCCCTGATTTTACAGCCTCTATATTTGATTGCTGAAGAATTAAAGAGGAGAGAGAACTGATAACTCTGCCATTATACTCAAGAAAGTGTTATTTCCAAGGCAGGGTAAAGGGTGGGCATGGGGTCAGGGACATAAAAAGATTTAGTTACAGAAAGCCAGAGGGCTTTGTTTCTCACTCAGTGATATTTACCATAGCTTTGTGCTATTTACCTTTATTCAAAATGCAATCGTCACTGATAAGTTTAAGCAATAGCGAAAACCTTATCCTGTCTCTTGACCTTTGGAACTATGTAAATATTTAATGTACTCCAAAAATAAACAGAAAGAAACCATCAGGAATAGGTGAGGGAACCCACAAAAGGATATACGTGGAAATAGTATGGGCTCAGTTATATTTCAGATGGACAGTTGAACTAACCCATATAACCTATGAAAATAGTACTTTAGCTATTTGTCCTTAGTTTCAGGGCAAAGGAAATCCAAAAGTATCAAACGTGAATCACTGTGAACTTGCTCACAGTGGCTGATGTGTGGAGTTTAAGTTTGAACAAATGAATGATTACAGTTGGGATAGCAGAAACTGGGATCTCACTGAAGGAAAGATAGACTAAGTCCTTGGTGGTAGATTAAAATTGGAGGCACCATTCTGGCCTTCAATATTTTAACAGATATAGAAATAAGTTTATACATATATCTGTGTGTATGTATGTATATGCCCATGCATATGATTGTGACCATGAACTTCTTGGCCACAAGGCCTATAAGCAACAGTATAGTAACCATGAGCACTCTAGTACCCAGTTCTTGTTTTTCAAATGTCACTTCCTATTAAAATGACCACAGCATCTCAGAGAAATGGTTATTTCAGGGCTGGAGCTGGGAAAGTACAAGCTAAGCCCAGCATATGCTGATGTGCTAGAGCTGAGCATCTGCCAACAAAGAGAGGAAGGGAGTGCCTGCTCTGCCTAGCCAAGGTCAGGGAAGTCACTCTCTTTGTCAAGACCAGCCTGAGCTCAGACAACTCGGTCAGTGGAAGAAGAGGATAAGGGGAACCAGGGCATAAACCAAAAAAACAAAACCCTGAAGAATGGCCCCAACATAATTAGAAGGTTGTCTGATTCTCCACCAACTCCCTTGAGGAAGGAAAATGGAAACTAATAAAAAAATATTGTATTTTGGGCTGGAGAGATGGCTCATTGGTTAAGAGCACTGACTGATCTTCCAGAGGTCCTGAGTTCAATTCCCTGCAACCACATGGTGGCTCACAGCCATCTGTAAGGGGATCTAATGCCGCTTCTGGTATGTCTGAAGACATCGACAGTGTCTTCAAAAACATAAAATAAATAAATAAATCTAAAAATGATACCTCATTTCAATTTCTGCTTTATTTATTTTTACAAATATTAATTTAAAATTTTTATAAATTAAAATGTATAAATATTTAAATTTAATTTTTTTTTCGTTTTTTTATTTTATGGGCACAAGTGTTTTGCCAACATGTATGTCTGTGTGCCACACATATGCCTGGTGCTTTTGGAAGCCAAAAAATGGGCAACAGATCCCTTGGAATGGGAGCTACAGGTGGTTGTGAGTTCTAGGAAGAGAACCCATGTCCTCTGGAAAGGCAGCAAACACTCTTAGTCACAGGACTATCTATCCATTGCCTCCATTCCATCTTTACTAATCAGGAAATCACACTGAAGTCCAGTCATCCTTGAGTATTGGTGCGCCCACCACCGACACGTGGAGGCCTTTTATTTGTAAGGACTTTGGTCTGTGATGCTCCCTGGGGTTATCAGCCAAATGAAACCAAGAGATGGATTGAAGCTGCAGGTTCCATTGAGCCTGATCACTCTGATCACTCACTGCCTGTGAGGTTCTGTCTTCTGACCGCTGTCTTCTCACCTCTGCGGTCATCAGTGATTTCAAGTTCCCTCATGCAACCACATCCCTCGCCATAGGCCGAAACCAGACTATGGCTTTGGAAACTACTAAGGACCTGGCACATGCCTTGTTGCTATTCTTGAGGGCATCAGCCAGGACATTCACATGCACCATGTTGGTGGTATAGAAAGATGGTTTTATATATCTATATCTATATCTACATCTACATCTATATCTATCTATGTATCTATCTATCTATCTATCTATATCTATATCTATCTATCTCTATCTATCTCTATCTATCTATCTATCTATCTATTTATCTATCTATCTATCTATCTATCTTTGATATAAAGCAGCCTGCATATCAAAAAGCAATATTTTTAGTTTGCTATAGAGTTTTTCATCAGATATATTCTCATATATCTTGGTCTAACATTTATCAAATACTGTAAACTGAAACAATATTGTTATTAACTTATTTCAATCACATATTAATGAGGTTAATGTGATATTTCCATACATATGAGATGGATAGATTATGCCCAAACACTCCTTCCCCACCCACCCATTTGCACTCTAAATTAATATTAATGCTGGGGGGGTTTATAGAAATAGCTTAGTATCTTACATTAAGTAGAAGTGTCTCAAACGTGGCCCTTTCTCCTCACTCTTGTAGCCTACCAGTGTCAAGAAGACCATCTTGTCTATTCTTAAGCAGGTCTACCAGAGAAACACCCCCCAACCTCCTCCAGGCTTCAGAGAAGGAGTGTTCCCCCAGTCTGAAGCAAGAGCAGAGACTGGTGGGCCTTCCCATAGCAGAAATTATCTCTGTAATAGAGCAAAGTAATACAAATTGCAAACCAGGCTATTGGAACAAGGTGCCCTTTATATGCAAATCATGTTGACACCAGTACCCTTTCTTCTGCCCTGTGGCATCCTCCCTTCTTTGTCAGTCAGAAAGCAAGCACTCACTTAAACCTAAGATAGACTTCCTTGTGGTGGGTGTGGCTGTACAACTGGAATTCTGGTGAATGGAAAGAGAGCAGAAATCTGGGTGTTTCCTAAAGAGAGACTCTTGTCACCTTCTCGGTTTTTTTTCCTCCTCTTAGGCTGGAGGGTGGGTGTCCTGGTGAGGCTGTGTCTATGGGATGGACAGAGGTAACTCCTTAGTAAAGGGTAGAATGGCCAGGGGGAAAGCACAGGCATGGGTACCATTTCCCTCCGTTGTTGGTAATCTGCTCTACTGTTGACCACTGTGTGTTGGAGACCTGGTACTACAGATGCCTAGGGTGTGTATTACCCCATGTTTACCTTACTGTCTGCTAAAAGTAAATGCTGGACAGATAACTCACCAGCCATTCTGCCATGACTAGGAGAGTATTCACTGCGTCCAGGCGGTAACTAATATCCTCCCAGTAGGAAGTCAGGGTGACAATGGGCTTTGTGTGGGCCCAAGGTAAGTAGTAATAGTAGTTCCCTGATATGGAGAGTCAGGATTCAGAAAACAGGGACGCTTGAAGTGGACAACATATTTGTTACATAGATGTGCTGATGGAGCTACTCATTAATGAATGGCCTGGAGAATGGTCTTGGCTAAGGTTTGTTTGTTGTTTGGGGAGCTGGAGATTAAACCCAAGGCCTCATACAAGCTATGACAGTTCTCTACTGCTGAGTCTCACCCGGGGAACTATTCTGACTCATCAGCTTTAATCAGGCAAGCAACAGAGGAATAGATGGTCCATTCTTCTGTTTAGCAAATTGTTCTAAAACGCCAGCAAACCGAGGGCAACCGGCTCAGGATCTGTTTGTGGCTCAGGACCATACAGCTGAACATGGGTGACGGTTACATCATATGGCGTGGTAGAGCAGAGAGCACTGGGGGTTAGACTCACTGTCTCTCTATGAAAACTGTTCTTTTAAATTATTGCTCTAGCTGGAAGAGCAACCCCACCCCATCCTCTGTTCTTTGCAAACCTTGGCTGCTGGCACGGGCTTGGCATTACTCAAGAGTCTTTCTGCAATTAAGACTAAACACTTCACACTTACTAGGGTTTTTTATGTTTTAAGTCAGCATGGACAAAAAAAAAATTAGGTAAAAATATAGAAATTCTGTTGGACTGTTTATGTGCATAGAGCCAGATACATACACACACAATTAAAAAGAAAAAAAAAATCTTCTAAAAGAAAACTAGGTGATAGAACTGGGTAGCTACTAGTAAGAAACAAAAGCCTGGCTTTTCCAGTGTCTGAGCCAGAGTGCGACCATTGTCAACTGAGGAATCTAAAGGGGATTTGCACTTGGTGGGGTACAGCTGCTTGAGGGAGTGTGGTATTTACTGGGGTCATCACCTTGGGATTTCATGAACTCTGGTGTCCAGCTTGGGACACTGGCCCATGGGTGTAACGACTCTTGTGGGTACCTAACGTCCAATGCTCTTTCTTACATTATCTAATGAGATGCTGGGGATAATAGCCATCAGAGCTAAATACAGCGTGTGCCTCTTGTGCTGAGATGGACGCTCTGTAAGCACGAACAGGAGAGAATTTCACACCACTCTTACCATCAAACACTGCGCGGCTGTATTGAGTTGTTGATGCCAAAGGGTTACAGGTTGCATCAAACTTGTTGCCGTAGTTCCCGATTCTGACTTAGAACTGAATGGCCTCACCGACATCTTGCAACATGATGGCTGAATGGAAGACGGCAGACAGGCTGTACTTCAGCCTTCGCTGGTATTTCTAAACAGAAGGAACACACATAAGGTTCAGGACTGTCTCACATGTCTGTATTTATACGTGGATTTCCAGCAGACCAAAGGGTAAGCCTAGTTAATTAGTGCTGTACTAAATGCCACAGGACTATGTTTTCAGATCCCTTGACTCTCCGTCTCTTGTTAGTGGGCAGAGACTAAAGGGTTGTCACCATGGAAATGATTAACAGAAGGGGAAGACAATGCAAATGTCCGCAAGTCATGCTTCAAACAAATTATGTTACTGTTATAATAGGATAAAAACTCATAACAACTTAAGCCTTAGTGCAAGCATAGGAAAGGGAAATATTTTATCTTATTATTTATTTTGCTGGTGATTAAACTCAGACCTTTATACATGTTAGGCAAGTACTCTACCAGAGAAATATATCCCCTGCTCCAAAAGAATATCTTTAAAGTGAATTCATTAAATAAATATTTTTTAATATTGATGCACAGGTAGAGGGTCTGGAAGAATATAACAGCAATCCTATAAAAGGCGGAGAGATATGGCAACTTTACTTTCTAACTTATATGTTTTTGATATTTTGAGTCGCTTAAGTATTAATATCCTAATCAAAAATAACAATAAAGATTTTAATTGTCAACTTAAAATTGAGTGGAGTTATATTCCCTCCCTTTTTCTAATCCACCTTCAGTCTCTTTTCTCTCTCTCTTTCTCTCTCTCTCTGTCTGTCTCTCTGTCTGTCTGTCTCTCTGTCTCTCTGTCTGTCTCTCTCTTCTCTTGAATAATTTAACTGATCCTTTCCTTCTCTTCTTATCTGTACCACGGTCTTTATTCAACCGAATGAATCACTAATTGGGTGGGGCTTGCTTGTATGAGGCACAACTTTGGACACCTATTTATAGAGATACCCAGACAATGGCCTCAAAAACATTCAAAAACAAAACTAAACCAAGATTCTTTTTATTTATTAAGCATAACCAGACATAATTATTTACAAGTTTTTTCTTTCTTCCTCATACATCCGTGTTCAAGCTATCACAGTGCCCTTCCTGTTCCGTGTTCAAGCTATCACAGTGCCCTTCCAGTTCCCCAGGACTCCTGAGGAGGCATCTACTTTACATCACTAAAGGGAGTACTTGAGAAAAACATCCTGGTAAAGGGAGAGCCTTTCCCATGCATCTTACCAACTAAGGTGATCTGAAGTCTGAACCCTCTCAGTATTGAAAGACACTTTCACACTCAATTCAATCAAAACCAAGCAAACATCTTGTTACCATCTAGTCATTGATTATAGGTTTTTTGCCACTGCCCTATTAGTTGTTAAGAATTTTACACAGTGTATTGTTGTGCTATTCATCCCTCCTCAACTTCTCCCAGGTCCTATGGCTTTATTTAAATTATCTTTTTTTTGAAAACAAGTTTACTCTAGTGTGTGTGTGTGTGTGTGTGTGTGTGTGTGCCTGAGTGCCTTGTATGTAATGTGAATCACGTCTTTGCAGGAGCCACAGGGGTTATAAAAGTGTTGGGTACCCTAAAACTGGAATTATAGACGGTTGTAAGGCCTCATATCAAACCCTCTGCAAGAGCAGTAAGTGATCCTAAATGCTGAGTCATCTCTCCAGCCCTCTGACCCCCCAAATCAATGATCTTTTTCTAAAAAACACAAATTTATGTCTCCATCATTATATAGAGGGTACTTTCCCCATTACACACCAATTTTAAAAACCATGGTACGTATGATTATGTGTGCCTATGTGTGTGTGTGTATATATTTATATATATAAATACATATGAAAATACATATACATATAAAGATTTACCATTTTAGGACTCAAGTACATTCACATCACCAACGACCCAGGTACATTTGCATCTATTCAAATGAACCCTTTTCACATTGCAAAGCTGACATTCAAATAAAAACTTTGCATCTCTCCTTTCCACTAGCCCCTGGGCAGCTACCATCCTGTGCTGTGCATAATTCACTTAGCACAATGTTTTCTATATTATCCATGTTGCAGCACACATACCTTCACATAACCCTTTCCCCAGCACTATTTTGTTGTATGGAGACACTTCATTTGTTTATCTAGTAACCCAGTGATGGATACACACGGAGCTTCCACCTTTTGGCTATGATGATAACATTGGATAGTAGCTTCTACCTTTTGGCTATGATGAACAACACTGGGTGTGTACGCTCCTGCTTCCAAACCCTTTGAGTCTGCACTCAGATGTAAAACCGCTAGATTCTACAGTGATTCTATTTTTATTTTTGGTGGGGAGGGGGCTGCTTTAAGAACGGGCTTTATTTTGTTTCAAGCTCTCACTATGCCTAGGCTGGCTTTGAACTCACAACCCCTTGGTTTAGTCTCTAGGTGCTGGGATTATAAACATGCCTCGCCATGCCTGGTTGCTGTGAGAACTTTTATCATCTTGTAGTCTTGTAGAGGTATAAAGAGAAGGGAGCAGTGCTCTAGAAAGCTCATGACCATGAAGTCGCCATTTTGGTGAAAGGCATTTTGACCTAGCAGATAAAGCAGAACCCCCTAAGAAAGTTCCGTCAGAAACTCCTCTGAGCTCTTGCAGAATTCTTTCTAAATCATTGGCTGCGATCTCAGCTTCACTTTCAATTGCAGTCATAATTTTATATGCAACATAACGTCTTCTTTATAAAATGCTAAGCATGATTTAAGAAAAGGGAAGTTGTTTTTTTAAAAAAGGAACTATGATTTGGGCCCTGAGTCTGAGGTGGAATTTCTAGACTTGGTTTATGGAAGCGAGACAACCCACCCTAACTGTGAGACCATCACCGTGCATGAGGTAGGGCTCTGGGCAGACCAAAAAGAAAAACCGGAGCTGATTATGACAGTCACCTTGTCCTGCTTTATGATGAAGCCATAATAAAGAAAAAGTATGACTAATACAAATAACTTCTTTCTTTTAAATCCTTAGAAATTTCAAATTTAAGCTTCTGAATCTCCCAGCATTCTTGAATCATGTATAATTCAGGGAACTTCACTGCAAGGATGGCTCAGTAGCATCAGGCCCCTGATAAATGGCCTCAGTGTCCCCTGCAACTCCAGTACCAGAGCAGAAGGCTAGATAGGAAGCTTTTAAACTCAAATATCCAGGCTAAAGCTTCCCAGGTAATTGGTGCGAGTAGCTGGCACAAGCTCCTGCTAGTATGTCTTCCTTATCACAATGGAATGTACTCTCAACTCTAAGCCAAAATTAACCCCTCTTTTTTAAAGTTGCTTTTGTCCAGTATCTCATCACAGCAATAGAAACAAAAAAACAAAATACCTAAAACCCAATACAGGATCCAGAAAGAAGGATTGTGATTGTTCCGAAGGGAACAAAGAGAGAGCATGGGGTGTTTGCTGAGTGGGGAAGAAGATGTATCTGGCTGAATTTGTGCTGCACAGACATTCAAGTCAAGATTCCATCAGGAACCCCAGGATGTTCTCATGCAATGCCTGCACAGTTGCCCACAAAAGGCTTCCCAGGCTCCTCCCACTGGGACACCTGACCTCTGGAAAGAAGTTTGGGCTTCTTGCAATCACCACAATTAGCCAAGACTGGCATACACTGTCAGACAAAGATGGACCCACTTTGGACCACTTTACAAGTCCAAGCACAATAAGGAGCTCCACTACCGTCTGCTCATTTGCCCCAGAGTCCGGCTGCTTGAGATGAGGTAACTGAGAGCTTAAGGAGAGGTAGAAACATAAACATGATTTAGAGACACTGGGTTCTTTGGCTTTGGTTCTGGGATCTCTCTGCATAGCAAATCTTAAGGGCAAAACTGCTTACTATCAAGGAAAGCTAAATTACAGACATGTAAAGGCCTAGAATCAGGATGAGGAAGGAATGTTTCGAGCAAGTCTGATCTTTGCTGGTAAGCAGCTGCAAGGTGGACATACTTTGACTACAACATTTAAAAAGAGCCTACCTCTCCTTCTCCTTGTGTTGAGACTTTGTGGAGGTGTTAGGAAAAGAAGAAGTCTTACACCGCCCCCAAGAAGAGTAAACAGAAGAGGTGGTGGGGTAAGCTGTCTGTCCTGAAATGCTATAAGATAAACGAAAATGGCGAAATTAATCACCTTCATTTAAAAATGCCCTTTGAATGCACATATTCTGAAGTGCTTATAGTCAGCCACTTGGACAGATATTACTGCAGCAAGTATTTATTGTCTGACTTGTAGCTTCAGCAAAATCAGACAACAAGTAATTGTGTATGGGTTAATAAAAAAGCAGGAAGTGCAAAGCAAAAACAGAAAACAGACCAGAGAATGACAATGAAAAAAGAAAACTACGGCAGAGGCCCACAAAGGCAGTAGGTGCTTGAATAATGCTGCCTTTACAACCTTTGGTCTTCTTTTCTCTGCCTGGAGCCTTTTATGGAAGCACCAGGCTGGACCTGCTGCTGTCCCCTGGTGAGATCCATCCACCAGGACCACCCAGAACCAGGCCAGTTCTGCTCCAGGGAGTGAGTCGCTCTTGACTCTGACAAACAAGTTCCCGTTCCACTGCGGTCTCAGAGCTATCCCCAAACACACAGCCTTTGTAGGACAATGACCAGGATCACGTTCTAGGCTGAGCTGAGCATAGATGTCCATTTCACTCTGCCCCAGATCCCGCTGCACCATGGCTGGGGTGCGCTTAGGCCCCAAGCTTCTCTCGTGCCTTTGAACTGCTAGTTGGTTGGGTTTTTTGTTTGTTTGTGGTTTTTGTTTTGTTTTGTTTTGGTCTTTTTTTTTTTTGGTTTTTGTTTTTTGGCTTACTCTTTTTGGTTGTTTGCTTCCACCCCCCGCCCCCATTTTTATTAATGAAGTGTGTGGTATAAGTTATTTCACTATCTGTGTATAATTATTTGTTATGAAGAGAACATATTCTGTTTTTTGTTCTGGCTAATGGCAGGCTGTTCTTTGATGGCCACCACTGGCGGATGCAGTGGCTCATACACATCGTTGGTACTTTTCATTTTTGGCCTTCAGTTTTTAAGCAAATGAAGGAAACGGGCCTTCTTGTCTCTTGGCACTCAGCAGGTTTCTCACCCACTCCCATTCTCCTTCTTTCATTACGGTTGTTCAGTGTGAACAGAAGGAGCCTGGATGTAATTGCATGCTGACAACAACTAAAACCCCAAATCAAGAAATAAACAAAAGCCCACAGAATATTGGAATAGCTAGAGGGTCATCATGACATTTCTCCACAACCCTTAGATCCGAATGATTTATTTATATACTTATTTATCTATTTGTTCATTTTTGTTTTTTCGAGACAGGGTTTCTCTGTGTAGCCCTGGCTGTCCTGGAACTCACTCTGTAGACCAGGCTGGCCTCGAACTCAGAAATCTGCCCGCCTCTGCCTCCCAAGCAGATGACATATTTAAAACTCAGGTACAGTCTATGACTGCTCAGGCTCATTGTCACCAAGAGGTCAGTCACCTTCTTCAGCTTTCCTTGAAGGTCCACACGACACATGTAGCTCTCCTCCTGGGCAATCCTGCACTAAGGAGTACATGGGGATGTCCCACTTTCCCACCTGCCTGCTCCTCTTTTTTTCTCTCTCCTAACTTATCTTCACCATGTGGTAAAAATCTTTATAGAGTTGAAAATGTTGTAAAGTGGACATAAAGACTCCAGCCAGAGCCGGGCGTGGAGGGGCACACCTGTAATCCCAGCACTTGGGAGGCAGAGGCAGGTGGATTTCTGAGTTTGAGGCCAGCCTGGTCTACAGAGTGAATTCCAGGACAGCCAGGACTACATAGAGGAATCCTATCTCAAAAAACCAAAAAAAAAAAAAAAAAAAAAAAAGACTCTAGCCAGGGCTGTAGTGCAGGAAGTGGGGGTCCATTTCTTTGAGTTCCATGTCTGCTGTAAAAACCAGCAGAAAATGGGTTTGCCCTGTGTCTCTCAGCATGAACTCATGGAATCCAAATAAAGAGGCTCTCCTGAAGAGCCAACAAAGAGCCTGCTCTATAGGATTTAGCTTGACAAGTCAGCATGAGAGGCCAAGGCATTTGGTTACTCTTAATCCTTTTGGCTAGTAAACTGGTATAATTATATCTTAATCCATCTGGTCATCCATAACAGAAATACCACACCATCATCTGTATAACAAATAAATGGTGACTATGTATTTGTCCCAGTTCTGGAGAACTGATATATCAGATATCTAATAAAGGACCTTTTCTTGGCCTTTGTTCTCAATATGTCTTCATGCGGTAGGAGTAAGCTCATCTCCAGGGCATTATTTCTAAGGTGACTAATGCCCTTTTGAGGCTAGAGCTTTCATCCTCTGATCACCACTGGAAAGCCCTAATTCCTAACTCCTTTACTCCGGAGGTTAGATTTGAACATATGACTTTAGGGGTGACAAAAATGCTCAGGTCATACTAACTTACAAGGTCTGCTTCTGAGATTATAGCAATTCTCTGAATACAACAGCCTCATCACATTTTGGGATATTCCCAAGAATTATAACAAAGTAATTGAAAATTAGGAGTAGGGGGGACATTTTCTGATCTTAATGCAAAGTTGCTGTACCTGTGTTGGGATTAATGGACCACAGAGCCTCCCTCTCCCTGCTGACCATGCCTTGTGGTTGAGAAGGTCTAGGGGGGCATTCATATACTCGCCTTTGATGATACTTGATTTAAGGTCTCATCTTAGCACAACCATTCTATGCTATACACCAAGAGAATGAGATAACTCAGGAGTTATCAAAACCCAAAGTCACGAATGGTGCTAAGGCATTTACTGGAGAATTTTTTTTTTTTTAATGTCTGGGGTTAGGTGATGGATAAGGACTAGAGATTTCTTAGCAGTTATTTCCTAATGGCTTACTTTGATAGCCTGTGAACCTGCCTTAAGAGATTGGCTAAGTATGAGAAAAGCTGTAAGCAGTTCTGGATTCTACAGGCAGACATGTGAACATACATCCAAGACAGATCACACATCCTTCCTCTTGGTAATCTTCATGCATGGGTTTAACAGCAAATGGCTACTATAGTTCTTTCACTATTTATATTACCTAAATGGAGTCATCCTATATGGTAACATAAACTTCCAGGACAGCATTTTTGACCAGGCTATGACCTTGGCTAACTTGCCTTCCCCCCCCCCCCCCCCCCGTCTCCCTATGTACAGCTGTACCCTGTACCTTGTTCCCAGGAGAGTCAAAGTGAGGGGGTAAAGAGAAAGGTAGTCTTGGGAAGAAGGGGGGAACATTAGCCTCTGCTCTGGAAGGAGCCAAAGGACTGAAATTGGTGCAACCCAAAGGCTGAGCTCCAAATGTCCCAAACTCCAAATGTGTATGATGCAAAAGTCCATCAGCACTGCTTCAGCTACCAGCCTCACCTAATCGTCCTGGTGGCAGTCCATGAACAAGGCCTTGGAGGGTGGGGGAGGGGAGAATCTCTGCTGCAGTAAGTGGCTATTCTTCCTGTTGGTCATCCTGAAAGGGGTCAGACTTTATAACTGCCAGACATTAGTTGACTTCAAGGAAGAAAACTGCACTGGCTCAGCAGAGAACTCTTCAGAGCTGGACCTGAGAGCAGAGATAAGAATGTGCCCAAAGCACTGACTGGGCCAAGCTTTAAGAAGACAGGTTGGAAATGGACTGGAAGGCTGATAAACAGAGACTGAGAGAGCTGCCCCAGGTCATGACTCTGACAGCAGCCACTTCATGTCAGCGGTCCTGCTGTTTACTTGGCTCAGAGCTGACATCTTTTCTAAAGTTGCTGCTTGGTTTCTCAATAACATGGGAAAATGAGAGAAATGTTCAGTTCTCCCAATGGAGGGTGTGGCACCCTGAGGGAGTTGGTGGCCCGGGGCAATCTAGAACAAGCCAGGAGAGACCTGGACAGAGGAGTGTCTGAGAGTCAGCTGCTCTGCCAAACAGCTCAGATTTGTGTGCCCCAAGAACATTGACCTGAGAGTCTCAGGAAGAGAGAGGTGAACTTAGAAGACTTTCTGGCTTGAAGTAAAAAGGGACTTAAAGCCATTGTAATGCCAGCAGGAAGCAGGCCTGCCCTTATCGCTATGAAGCCTGAGATGTAGCAGCTGCCTGTGAAAGTAGAAATGGGCTAACTCTGGTACCTAAGCCATCCAGGGGAAGAGCTCTTCCTCACAACCTCTCCACCTAAGGGCACTGTTTGCGTACTCTGTCCTTATAAACATATATGTGGTGGCCAGTCTTTATCTCAAGAATGACTGGATTAACAAAACGAGATTAGTCATGCCTATAGGTATTTCTCGGTGTTTCCAGAGACATGGAGTCTTGGATATAATTAATGGATTATCCTTTGCTGAATTTATATCATGATGGCAGTGTCAAGAGTTGGTGACAGAAAGAGGTACAGGATGCAAGTCACAAGGGAGTGTAAGATACTGCCTTCTTTTTCTGTTCCCTCTCTCTGTTGCTTTTCCACAATGAAGAAGCTCCTCAGTCACACATGCCTTTCATAATCCTGTTCTATCTGGTTTACATGGGACTATACAACCATGAACCAAACCTTCAGAAACAGTGAGCCAAAATTAATTCTTCTACCCAGAAGTTGTCTATTCTTCAATTTTGGTCAGACTACCAAAGACTAATATACCAATTAACATTGCAGTAGCTGAAGCAAGCCTCATTATCTTCAAAGGGCTGTCATGGATATATCAAGGGAATGTTGGAATGAATTTCTCTGATGCAGATCTTTCTACAACTCTCCCACAGATGACTCTTAGACTCTCCAATCCCTTGAATCCTGTGCTATGTTCTCCCTGACATTTACCTCAACAACCAGAAGGTCATCATTTGAAATGGGCTCAAATGGGCTTGAGTGGTTTCTGGTGGTTTCTTTTCAAGGAACATGTTCAGTTCAACCAAGATTCTGCCTCTGTAGGCCAACCCTTCTCCCTAAAAAAGCAAGAACACAAAATTATTCCCATAGACAGGGACCACAGCTAAAGAATGTCTATGGATCAGATCAGGCTAGCACTACTTTAACAAACAAACAAGTCTTTAATATCTAAAGGAAGAGTCATTAACTTTCAGATGGATTCCAAATGATGCCATGAGATGCAATGGTAGAAACGGAAAAGGGTCTTAGCTTGACCAACGCTGGAGGCTTTGAAGCCATCGTACTCTGGACCTGGACGCAGTTTCTGAAGCAGGGCAGTGAAGGAGAACAGGCTCCAAGTCTCCTCCATCTCAGGTCATCGGGAACAACCCTGCATTTTTGTCTATTTATGAATGTGGATCCCTTTCTCCTCTTCTCATAATAAAGAAACTGTCGTATGGCAACCAGACAAGTCTCAGAATCGTCAGGAAGCAAAAGACCAAGATGACTTGGGTGTGCTAAAATACGGAAGTCAAAAGTAGATACTCCTCCCATCCTACTCAATAGTGGTTGCCCTTAGAATCTTCTGGAGAGAAATAGAAGGCTCTCAAGTCCTCGTCTGTCTTCACTGTCCCCTAGCCACAGCTTTCTATCATTTTTTTTTTTTTTTGTTTTTTTTGAGCACCGGGAGTGGGGGTAGGGCAGAAATGACCAAGAGACATTTAACTTCTACTGCAGTCAAAAGAGACTTTCCCATCTGTGAGACGGTGCTCAAGCACAGATCAGGGTCTCCACTGTCATGTCATCATAGATCTGGAATATGCATTAGAGAAAGAGGCCAGCATTGGTCATCTGCTTTGTTGATGTTTTCCATTAATGTGAAGTTGAGTGGACGGTTGTGGGATTTCACTTACCCCACTGTATGACTCAGTCACCAGGATCCTTCTCTCTCTCTCTCTCTCTCTCTCTCTCTCTCTCTCTCTCTCTCTCTCTCTCTCTCTCTCTCTCTCATATAGGATCTTGTTATGTAGCTCTGGCTGACCGAGAACTCACTGTAAAGACCAGGCTGCCTTCAAGCTCACAGAGATCTACCTGCCTCCTCCTCCTCCTGAGTGCTGAGATTAAAGGTGCCTGGTCTTCTGATCCTTTTTGTAGTCTTTATTTCTAAGATGTAAGAAGAGTAAGAATTCTCTCCTTTAACACTTTATCAGCTGAGTGGCAGGTCTGCATTAGGAGTGAAGAATGTAAATGCCTCTCCCATGAGATACTTATTACTTTTGTAAGAAGGGATCCCATTCACCAGTGTCCATTAATCACAGCCGCAAATGATAAACCAATCTTTCCTGTATTCAGCTCATCATAGGGATCTGGAAATCCTGTGTACTCTCTGGGACTTCTGTAAAGGTTCAAACAACAAGGTCCAAACGTTGGGACAAAGACCACTTCTGTCTCGCCTGTATTTGCTGAGACGTAAACAGCATTATTAGATTCTAGATCTTTAACATTCCAACTATGGAAATAAATATTAGTTATTAGTCAGTTAGGTGGAATGAAGTTTTTCCTCTAGCTAGTGAATTAGTTGCATTAGTGAGAATTATGAATACTAAGGGACCTGCAGTATTTTACTATAGCTTTAACATAGTAAAAAACAAAAACAAAAACAAAAACAAACTGGGATAATTCAGACAAACTTATCCTTACAAAAAGAATGCTATTTAAAAAGGATCTTAAGATTTTCAAGTTGTTCTTCAAATTTTTTTGAAGTTTATAACTGACATATTAAATATTTTGCTATTTTTGGAGTAAAAGATGATGTTGTTTTAAGAAGTCATTTAGATGATATACCAGATTTACTTCATATCATCTGTAATGATGTCATTTAACCTTAAGTAGTATTGTAGGTGCCGTTAAAAATACACTAGAATTTCAACTGTGTCAACGGGTTCCTTACAGTTGTAAGACTGAATTGCTATTCTGAAGTGTTAAACAGATTAACATTCATTGCTTTCTCTCCCCAGTGATCATTTGATAAACTCTGTGTCCTCTACTTGAACTCAGCAAGATTACCCATTAATACAGAATAGTGAAGGCAATGCAAAGAAAGAGCCAATCAAGAGGAAATAGTGGATCCAAGCATTTTCTTCATCGAGCTGAATGGCTCCAAGATGAAAAAAGGCTGGAGCATTCTTGGGTGATACACAGAGGTCAAACTTTGGTACACTAGTTTGCTTTTATATCTTTAACATTCAGTGGAATAGGGGCAAGGTGTTGGGTAGGCATAAAGAATCAGAGAGTCTCAGAGAAAGTGTTCATGTTCAAAGGTTACTTAATGCCTGTGCTTCTTCAATTCAGAGCCCTCCTCTAAAGGAACAATACCATCTGCGTTAGGAGAACTGTAATGGTCAGCATTGAGGAAACTTGCAAAAAATGGCAAGAACTGCACAAACCAAAGTGCATGGTGGGATATTCCACACTAGGGAGACGTGAAAAGTGGAAAGTACTCGTGTCTTCTAACCTAGGGACTCACATAGAAAGTGGGGCAGAGATACTTCACACGTTATCGGAACGATAGATTTAGCAGTGCCCTGCATCTCTACCCACTGAGCATACACACTAACAGAAAGTATTATATCTCACAAACAATTATTTGCAGTAAAGCCAGCCGCACAGGATGATGTGCATCTAGATGAAAATAGGAAACAGGGAATGAGGGCTGGCTATCGAATGCCTTTAAACGTAGTCACGCAGGACCAACACACATCACTCATGAAACACTCTAACGCTCACCAAACGGTATTTGAGACAGTGAAACATCAATGAGAAGGTTTTAAGGCAATCCCTTAATACATTTCTTAGTAAGATGTCAGAGGATAGGAAGTTGTAGAAGACAGCAAAATGACAAAGCGTAAACGTGTATATGATGCACCCCAGTTCTCGAGGATGAGAAATCTATGTAGTAAAAATATGATTGGTTACAAAAAACAAGGGAAACATGAAGAGTTTAAAACACACACTGCAAAGTTAATCGTGCTCTGTGCTGGATAAGCAGCTGAGTAGCAGCAGGGAATTCCCAGTTCACACCCAAATCCCATGGAGGCTTTTCAATGTATACTAGTCTTACCAGTTAGTTCATTGTCAACAGGCTCAAAGCCAGGTGAATAACCCAAACCTGCCGACTTCAAAGAGCCCAGCATTAGAGAAGAACTGGCTTGCCACAGCCACAGGAAGCAGATGAAGTTTCTGACACAGCATGCTTTTAATAAATCATTTTCATGTCCCTAGTTGGGACAGTGGCCAGAAAATGCAGAAGTTAATTTGGTTTGAGGCGATATAAGCACACACCTGTAGTTAAGCCTGGATTATGTGATGCAGAGCGTGGTTGTTTCTTTGTTTGCATGTGTGATGGCGGGGGTGGGGTGGGGTTGGTGGTTGAGGGAGTAGGGGTCAGCTCCTCGTGTTTTGCGCCCCTAAATGAGGCTACCCGTAGGACCTGTAATGGCAGAAATTCTCAAGAGAAAGGCGGGGTGAAACTGCCTGTAACAATTTCTGGAATTAGTTCTGATGTCAGCACCAGTATTTCTTGAACTGCTATCGTTAGATATTGTCTAGTGACTCTCCACTTTATAAGTGGGTTGGATTGCTTTTGTGCATTCTCTGTACTGGTTTGGCACTTTCTAACCTCTACTGGTTCTCTTTAACCTATACTGGGCACATCCATATTACCCACTCAGCAGAAAGAAGCCCAGAGCATGCCTGCCCTTCCTCTGTCCCCTCTTAATCTCTATTTTCTGTGCTTGTGTTTTACATTTCATAAGGGTGCTAGAATTTGTGTTCTGTTCACAGCAGGGGCTGTGGGTTTAAAAAAACAAAACAAATCATTCTTATGACATAGTAACCATTGTAATACCTGTTTTCTGCTGCGATTCCCCAGTCTTATGATCCCTTCAGCTGAGAACATGCAGATGGAATCCTTTCTGGCTTTCAACCATCTGCTTAAAATCATGCCCCATGTGGCTTTATATTTGAGCCATGCATTTCTGTCTAACTTTTCATTGTCCCTGAGATTTATGCTTGTCTTTCTTCTTAACGCCTTAAGATATGAAACTAATGTCTTCTTTATCCTATCTCTAGGATCTCCCAGGTTCTTGACATTGGTTGGGATATTGATACTATTTTTTTCTTATTTTACATTCATTGGTGATTGGGTCTGCATGTGTGTATGTGTGTGGGTCACATATATACAGTGCCTGCAGAAACCTTAATAAGGCATTAAGTTCCCCTAGAACTAGAGTTAGGGATGGTTCGTCAGCCATGTTGAGGCCTGTGCAATACATTAACTGTAAGTGTTCTCAATCCCAGAGCATCTCTCCACCCCCATATTGATGCTCTTCAAACATCGATGCTCTTAAAACAACCATAAAATGAAAAACTTCAGTTCCTCCAGACAAAATTTTATTCTAAATTACCTCACTTTACCCACTATGTTTAATATACTGGCTCTTGCAAAACTCAATCTGCAGGTATTAATGTGCTTGTCTTCATTTTTCAATTATTATTTTAACTGCTTTTCTTTTCTTTACTTCAGTCCTTAGATATGGACCAACCCATTACAACATGTACAGGCATCTGCAGGCACTCTACTGTCAATCAAGACAATTCTAAAACAGTTCCTGGCAAAAGGTTTTGGATGGGAGCAAGAGGGATGAAAATTTATATTGATATTTGCTTCCATAGTTAGCTATTGTGCAAAGAATCATGGACAAAGCTCACTGACCTCACTGTGTGTGTGTGTGTGTGTGTTTGTGTGTGTGTGTGTGTGTGAGAGAGAGAGAGAGAGAGAGAGAGAGAGAGAAGAGAGAGAGAAGGAGAGAGAGTGTGTGTGCGCGTGAATGTGTGTGAGCGTGAATATGTGTGAGCGTGGGTGTTAGTGTGCATGTGTGAGTGTGTGTACGTGTGGGTAAGCATGTGTGTATGAGCATGTGTATAAGTGTGAGTGTGAGCATGTGTGAATGTGTGTATGTGTGAGCATGTGTGAATGTGTGTGAGCATGTGTGAATGTGTGTGAGCATGAGTGAGCGTGTGTGTGTGTGTGTGTCCAGTGGCCTCAGACTTCACTGTACTTGAGGATTGAGTGGGAACTTCCCACCCTCATCTGCCCAAACTCAATTCAGGAAACCTTAGCTAGAGGCCAGGAGTGAACACACAATTACTACACCTGCAAGTCTTATGCCACTGGCACTGTGGTCACTCTAGAAACCCTGATTCAGTCAGACCATGCGTTCTGATGTCATGAAATTAAGGTTAGCTGAAAAGTCAAAGGATTTTCAAATGACTACAATTGACATCATTGACAAAAAGGAACAGACTAGGTATATGACTGTAATTATATTGTATAAAATAGTTAGCTATATCTTACCATATATACGGTAATTTTATGGCGTTTAAAGTGGCTTAAGTATAATGGGCTGTATCTAAAGATCTATCAATTAATTAAATTGAAATGTGCATTGATCACCTGGTATATGACAGATTTTGTTTCTCAGAGCACAGCTTCATGACTAAAGCTTAAATGTTACCTACATTGTGGGAAATGTTTTTGCCAATATTCAGTATAAGTACAAATATGAATGTCCACCTTTCCATGGACATCCTAGAGAGGACTCAGGTTGGGAATGTACTACGAACATTGATCTGTTTCATTCCTTTTATTCATTAAGGATGTAATGGCATACACTCTCTGAAGCCTAAGCCTCATTGTGTGAGGGAAAGATCATAGCATAATATCTTATAGGAAGTAACCATTCTAGGTAATTTGTTACAAAAATATTAGAGTTAGTCAATCATAAACACAGGTTTGAATGTTTTCTGCCTCATCAGATAGGTTTAGAATCCTTAGCCTTCCCTTCGTTTTTCAATGCCCTTCAGTATATGCAATCACAGATCTGGGCCCAAGGATCCTACAAGGAAGCTGGGACTCTTTGTGTGTCCTTATCTATGCCCATGCTTTGAAGGTGGCAGCAAAGGGCAGGGACGCCCACATTCATAGACACCACAGGTGGTGCTGGTATAGCTCAGTCATCCAGTTCTAGAGCCAATAGACTCTACCAAAGCCATTAAACTAGGGCTAAATCTATACTCTCAAGGGTCCCTCAGGCCCTGGATTCTCTTGCAGTATATGACCTGGGGATCCCCAATGTCTTGAAATTTTTACATTAAAGAAGGGGACATTTAAGCCGGGCAGTGATGGTGCTCACGTGTAATCCCAGCACTCTGGGAGGCAGAGGCAGGCAGATTTCTGTGATCGAGGCCAGCCTGGTCTACAGAGTGAGCTTCAGGACAGCTAGGGTTATACAGAGAAACCCTGTCTCAAAAAAACAAAAACAAAACAAAACAAAAAAAACCAACCAAACACAAACAAACAAAAAAAAAAAAACCCAAAAAAACAAAAACCAAAAAACAACAACAAAAAAAAAAAAAAACAAAGAAGGGGACATTTTGTCCTCAGATCTCGGCTGCAGCTCTCAGTTATGACATGGTCACTAAACAAGAGTCTCTCCTCCACCTAGCTTGTCATAACATGAAAGTCAGATGCATTTGACCAAAGTAATGTGCAATGTGGGGTTACCTCACAGTATGTGAGCCTGGCTGGGCCTGTAATCATCAAGTGCTTGTGGCCAAGCTACCTTGGCCCCTCTGAGCCTCAATGTCCTCACTGTAGGCTGAGGCTGAGAACAGTCCCTGCCCCTCAGTGTTACCATGGACATGAGGATGACATGTGTTCCTCTGCCTCTTCCTCAGAGGGCTGAGGGCTGTCATTTGAACACTCCATCCAACAAGAACATCCTATGAATGGTTACGGTGACCAATTGGTTCCTGAGAGGTTGATCTAATAAGAATTCTTCAATAAATCCCCCCATCCTCCTCCTTCCTCCCTCTACTTTCCCTTCTTTTCTTGAGCCTTAGTCTCACTATGTAGCCAGGATAGCCTAGAACTCACAATTCCCTTCAGCCTTCTAAGTGCCAGAATCACAGGCGTGTGCTACCATGCCTAACTTGATAATTTTTTCTCCCCACATCAGGTAAGCAACATTTTCAATTTTCCTTTTTAATAATAACAAATAGTTGTTTTTAGACATCTTGATGATTCTTCCTAAAAATTGGTTTACTCTATTTCTGGCCTATTTGGACAGCCTAATGGAAATAAGATTCTTAATTTCTTATCTTTGAGCATTTTCAGGTGACTACCTTCTTTATTTTGTTTATGAACAACTGAACCAAGATTTCTAAAACCTTTCTGAAAAGCCTTTTCTATTATTATTGTTATTGACTTACTGTTTTTGTGTTTAAAGAACCCTCTGCTGCCCACTTCCAGGTTTAGCTTTCTTGTAGAAGAATCGCAAAATCACTAAAAGGTGCTGAAGTGATGCTCTTTGTACCCAGATGTTTAACTCGTAAATGCTGAATCCAACACACTTGCAACTCACCAGTCATATACTCTTAGTTTTATTTTTTCACACATGGAGGGAAACTGTTAAGGAGAAACAGAAAGTGGTAATTATTTCTCCATTAATTTGCTAACTAGTGGAGCCAATGTTCTTCAAGTTAGTTTTGTATTATTTTTAAAATTTATTTTTATCAATTAATTATTCTATTTATTTACATCCCGAATGTTGCTCCCCTCCCAGTGGCCCTCAAAGAGCTCTTCCTCCACCCCCCATATTCTTAGTTTTTATGAAAGAAAAGAAAGTCAAACCTTGATCTGAAGATTGACAACTTGATTCCATTCGAGGTTTGCATTTCTCTCAATTATGTTGGTACACACCTGCAAAGATCACACACACAAGAAAGTAGGTAGTCACAGTTCTAACTGCTAACGTTTGTGTGTGTGTGTGTGTACACCAGGGACTGAGCCCAGTACTTTTTATTCTCTAGGTCTCACTCTAAAGATGGGCCACATTGCCAGTCTTATCTCCCATTCCTGTGTTGAGACAGGATCTTACTAAGTGGTCTAGGTTGGAGGGACACTTCCTTTGTAGTCCAGATAGGTCCCAAGTGTGATTCTCCTGCCTTATTGTCCTCTGCAGCTGGGGTGGCAGACCTGCACCATCAGGCCCAGATACATTTGCCTTTTAAGGCATCAAGCCTGATTTCTAAGTGACTGCCACAGCTCATGCATTCTGTGTACTACTCGATCGATGAACATCGCACTACCTGAGCATTGCAATTGACATTGTTCTTTTCTAAAAGCTTTGAATCCTGCTGATCTCTGATCGTCAGGTCGCTTGATCACTCACCTTCTACTTCTCCCCCAGAGGCAGCGATCTTAGAGAGGTACAGGTACATTGTCCCGACTACATCAATTTTGGTAAGTCGGTCCCTGTGTAAAACAAGAGGTTATGTCTTCTGCCTATAAAGTTATAGCTTTAATAAATAATATTAAGTGAAGAGGTAGAAGACTTTAGACCTCAAAAACTGTCCAGTGGCCTCAGACTTCACTGTACTTGAGGATTGAGTGGGAACTTCCCACCCTCATCTGCCCAAACTCAATTCAGGAAACCTTAGCTAGAGGCCAGGAGTGAACACACAATTACTACACCTGCAAGTCATATGCCACTGGCACTGTGGTCACTCTAGAAACCCTGATTCAGTCAGACCATGCGTTCTGATGTCATGAAATTAAGGTTAGCTGAAAAGCCAAAGGATTTTCAAATGACTACAATTGACATCATTGACAAAAAGGAACAGACTAGGTATATGACTGTAATTATATTGTATAAAATAGTTAGCTATATCTTACCATATATATGGTAATTTTATGGCGTTTAAAGTGGCTTAAGTATAATGGGCTGTATCTAAAGATCTATCAATTAATTAAATTGAAATGTGCATTGATCACCTGGTATATGACAGATTTTGTTTCTCAGAGCACAGCTTCATGACTAAAGCTTAAATGTTACCTACATTGTGGGAAATGTTTTTGCCAATATTCAGTATAAGTACAAATATGAATGTCCACCTTTCCATGGACATCCTAGAGAGGACTCAGGTTGGGAATGTACTACGAACATTGATCTGTTTCATTCCTTTTATTCATTAAGGATGTAATGGCATACACTCTCTGAAGCCTAAGCCTCATTGTGTGAGGGAAAGATCATAGCATAATATCTTATAGGAAGTAACCATTCTAGGTAATTTGTTACAAAAATATTAGAGTTAGTCAATCATAAACACAGGTTTGAATGTTTTCTGCCTCATCAGATAGGTTTAGAATCCTTAGCCTTCCCTTCGTTTTTCAATGCCCTTCAGTATATGCAATCACAGATCTGGGCCCAAGGATCCCTCAAGGAAGCTGGGACTCTTTGTGTGTCCTTATCTATGCCCATGCTTTGAAGGTGGCAGCAAAGGGCAGGGACGCCCACATTCATAGACACCACAGGTGGTGCTGGTATAGCTCAGTCATCCAGTTCTAGAGCCAATAGACTCTACCAAAGCCATTAAACTAGGGCTAAATCTATACTCTCAAGGGTCCCTCAGGCCCTGGATTCTCTTGCAGTATATGACCTGGGGATCCCCAATGTCTTGAAATTTTTAGATTAAAGAAGGGGACATTTAAGCCGGGCAGTGATGGTGCTCACGTGTAATCCCAGCACTCTGGGAGGCAGAGGCAGGCAGATTTCTGAGATCGAGGCCAGCCTGGTCTACAGAGTGAGCTTCAGGACAGCTAGGGTTATACAGAGAAACCCTGTCTCGAAAAAACAAAAACAAAACAAAACAAAAAAAAAACCAACCAACCAAACAAACAAACAAAAAAAAAATGCAAAAAAACAAAAACCAAAAAACAACAACAACAAAAAAAAAAAAAAAAAAAAACAAAGAAGGGGACATTTTGTCCTCAGATCTCGGCTGCAGCTCTCAGTTATGACATGGTCACTAAACAAGAGTCTCTCCTCCACCTAGCTTGTTATAACATGAAAGTCAGATGCATTTGACCAAAGCAATGTGCAATGTGGGGTTACCTCACAGTATGTGAGCCTGGCTGGGCCTGTAATCATCAAGTGCTTGTGGCCAAGCTACCTTGGCCCCTCTGAGCCTCAATGTCCTCACTGTAGGCTGAGGCTGAGAACAGTCCCTGCCCCTCAGTGTTACCATGGACATGAGGATGACATGTGTTCCTCTGCCTCTTCCTCAGAGGGCTGAGGGCTGTCATTTGAACACTCCATCCAACAAGAACATCCTATGAATGGTTACGGTGACCAATTGGTTCCTGAGAGGTTGATCTAATAAGAATTCTTCAATAAATCCCCCCATCCTCCTCCTTCCTCCCTCTACTTTCCCTTCTTTTCTTGAGCCTTAGTCTCACTATGTAGCCAGGATAGCCTAGAACTCACAATTCCCTTCAGCCTTCTAAGTGCCAGAATCACAGGCGTGTGCTACCATGCCTAACTTGATAATTTTTTCTCCCCACATCAGGTAAGCAACATTTTCAATTTTCCTTTTTAATAATAACAAATAGTTGTTTTTAGATATCTTGATGATTCTTCCTAAAAATTGGTTTACTCTATTTCTGGCCTATTTGGACAGCCTAATGGAAATAAGATTCTTAATTTCTTATCTTTGAGCATTTTCAGGTGACTACCTTGTTTATTTTGTTTATGAACAACTGAACCAAGATTTCTAAAACCTTTCTGAAAAGCCTTTTCTATTATTATTGTTATTGACTTACTGTTTTTGTGTTTAAAGAACCCTCTGCTGTCCAGAACCAGCACAAGATGCTGTCGAGGTCGGCGTCCATGTTGGCATCCTGCAGCGAACTCGCCTTTGCAGCCACAGGAAACAGATTCGCAGGTGCAGCGTGGCTTTTGCCTGCAGAACAGGACATGAGAAGCAGGTCACTGTGTGCACTGTAGAGTGAGACAGGGGAGGCAGCTGCGACGTCACAGGTTAAAGTTCAAGGGGGGGCGACCATTGTGAGGACAAACACACCAGATGTTGGGGATGTCTACATGGCACGGGTGAGCTTGAGCCGGTGAGTACTGAGTTCACAATCCAGAGACTGTGCTGTGCAGAGATGTGGATGCTCACGGATATTGTTGAGACATTTCAGAAATTTGAGACGCACAAACTGTGTGCTCTGTTTGTGCACAGTGACTTTTCACAGGAGGACAAAGTCAAATACTATCTTTTTACTGCCGTTCCCTCTACCAGGGAAATAATGAAATAATGAATGGAAAATTTTTCTAAAGCAAAAAAGGTGCCTGTTAATGTACAAGAAACATCAAAAATACCAAACAATGGGGAAAAAGTCCCTTTGCTACGTAATAATCACAACACTAAACATATTAAATAAATATAAAAAAAGCTACAGCCAAAAAACATTGTAAACAAAAGAACGAGTAATGTATGAAAACAGAACTATTAGATTCATATCTGTCTTCTATTTTTTAAGGCATTAATTCATTACTTATACAATGTTCTCCCTGCATGTATTCCTGCAGGCCAGAAGAGTGCACCAGACCCCATTCCATATAGTTATGAGCCACCATGTGGTTGCTAAGAATTAAACTAATGGCCTGTGTAAGAACAACCAGAGTTGTTCACCTTTGAGACATCTCTCCAGTCCTAACCTTGCCTTCTTAATGTATATTATAAAAGACAAAAAGGTTTGGACACAGGTGATGCATAGTCACAGAAACCACCCATGCTGCTACAAAAAAGCAACTGGTCCAGATGTTTTGGACAGAATTACAATCAGCCATAATACTGAAATTAGTCAGAGATCATGGCCTGAACTATGAAGTAAATAGCACCACTAGAAACCTCACAGGAAGTCACATATGGCTGATGCTTCTGATCCAACCCCATAGAGGATCCACCACCCCAGTGCATACAGCTCAGCCGCATGTTCCTCCCCATTGTGGGCAGATATTGTATACTCACCATGTCTTGATTTCAGCATTTCCCTGAGGTCCCCTCACAGCACACAACAGCAGAGCTCAGAATAGGACACAGAGAAGCATTCAAGCTGCACACCCACAAGGAAAACCTCAGAAGGAGAAGGTGAGGGCGAGAGTGAAGAAGATCAATCAGCATAAATATCTAGAAAACATTTCCAATAAAATCCTAAATGAAAATGTCCTAAACTAAAGAAGGTGCCTGTGTAAGAATAGCCAGAGTTATTATAAATATATAGCCAGAGTTAATGTAAAAGCATGCAAAATACCAAAGAGATTGGGGAAAAGTCCCTTTACTGCACAGTAATTGAAACACTAAGCATCTAAAGTAAAGCATTTAAAAAAACTACTACAGAAATTAACAAAATTAAAAAACAAACAAACAAACAAAAAATCAAGTTACCCTGGGACCTAGCCCCGCCCATCCCACAGCCTTTGACCCCAGCCAGCTGCAACTTGATCATTAATGTTCCTTGGGAAAGCGCCAGCCCAGAACTCTGTAAACTCTACCAGGTCTTTGTCTTTTCTCAGCCCAGCCAGTGTCTTTAAGGAACAGGATTCAGTTTACTGGCCTGTGAATTCCCTTCCTGTTTCACCAGCTCACAGCCAGAAGCCAGGACACGGCGCACAGCCCAGCGATCCATGGTGGCCAGGCTCGGCTTCTGTTCCCGCAGGAGGGTCATGCCAGGAGGCCACTGTCCCCGCCTGGAGGAGAACAGAGAGGGTTTGCACTCCGCCTCACTGTAAACTTTCCAGAGCGAGAAGTCTGTGCCTTTCCCAGCCACTGTCCCTTCCTGGAGGAGCACAGAGAAAGTTTGCACTCTGTCCCCCTGCAAATTTTCCAGAGCAGAGCAGGAAGCTTGCGCCTTGCCCATCCACTGTCCCCGCCTGGGGGAGCACAGAGAGGGTTTGCACTCTGTCCTACTGCAAACTTTCCAGAGCGGGAAGCCCGCGTCTTGCCCATCCACCGTCCCTGCCCAGAGCACAGAGACGGTTTGCACTCCGCCCCACTGTAAACTTTACAGAGCGGGAAGCCCGTGTCTTGCCTGGCCTCTCCAAACTCACAGACTGCTTCTTTGGAGACAACAGGTGGATAGCCCAGAGTTACTCCAGAGCTCACAGACACCCGCAGCATGGAGCACTATCTTCATCTGGATGCGCACATGAATCCAGTCCCCTTCCACAATTCCAGGCCAGGCTGCTCAGAGCCCAGGAAACTCAGCAATCACAGCAGTCGCTAAATGCGCGCGCTCACCTCTTCCCACCTCTGCCAGAACTCAGAAGAACGCGCACATTCAAACTCCCAGCCCACTTTCATTCATAAAAATTAGACAGGAAATGACAACATTCCAGGAGGCTGGATGCAGGGCGGGCGCTGCAGTGACGTCAGGGGTGGTGCCAGCGGTTGCCAGGTGACAGACCAGGACGCTAACATGGCGCCCTCCAGGGGCTGAGGTGCATGGTCATGGACCAGGGGCAAGGCTCAGGGTACGTCAGGGGGCGCGGCCAGCGGTTGCTGGGTGACAGTCAGGGAATCCAACATGGCTCCCGCCCGGGGCTGAGATACATGGGCGAGGGGCGGGGTTGGCGTGACATCAGGGGCAGGGCCAGCAGTCTCTGAGTGACTGACAGTGATGCCAATGTGACAATTTCACTGAATTTGAAGAAATATATAAATATGTGTATTAAAATTGAAGAATTTGATGTAAAATAATACACATGAAAGTGTACACATAGATAATACAACAAAACTGACTGACAAACCGTGTTAAAAAATTCTAATCAAATTGATGGCTTTCATGGAAAATAATTCTTATAAAATTGAAGAAATATACAGAAAATTTATTTAAAATTAAGATTTGGCATTGAAAACAAATACACATAAAAAGTTGACAAAGAAAACTAAATGTGTAGGCACACTCAATTTTTGGAAAAAATTGAAATATAAGTGTTAAAATTGAAGAATCTGTTGGAAAATAATAATGGTAAAAGATAAATCATCTTTACTAAATGAAGCACTTACAAACATTTTCTTATTAAATTGATGATTTTCATGGAAAATATTTCTGATAAAATTGAAGCAGTGTATAGAAAAGTAGTTTTAAATTAAAGATTTTTCATGGGAAATTATTCAGATAATAATGTGTACAGAAAAACATCTCTAAATAATTAAAAAATTAAATAGAAATATATTCTGATAAAATTAAAGTTTCTCTTAACTAATATTCAAGTAATATTGAAGAACTATATATAGATATGTGCTAAAATTGAAGAATTAGTTGGAAAATAATAATAGTAAAACAGTAAACATAGAAAATGTACCTAGAACATTGTCCAAGAACCTAGAAACAATTTTAATAAAATTGAAGATTTTGATGGAAAATATTTCTAATACAATTGAAGTAATATACAGGAAATGTATTATAATTTAAGATATCAGAAAAGATAATACAGATAAAATATTAGACATATAAAACATTTCTAAACTAATTGAAAAAGGTAGTAGAAACATTTACTGAAAATATTTGTGAAAAAATTAAGTAGAACTTGAAATAGTGAAGGTTTTAATTGAAAAATAATACAGATAAATGGTAGACATTGACAGGAGCTAGGATTTCTCAGAATCCATAGTTGAGGCAGCAGGCAGACTTAGAGCTCGGGCACGCTGGATAAGCTTGAAGCAAGGTTGTGATTCAGTCATTCCACAAACAGACCAGCCATAAAAGATAAGGGGCGTGCCTAGGAAAACTCCTATGGGTCATACACCATCTGGACTGGAGTCTCCTGTCTCCTGTCTCTTGGATGCAGTTTACTAACGTCGAAGTGACCTCCTGCTAACAAAATAAATCGACCTCTTACATTGCTGATGGCCCGAGCTGTATGTATGCCAAAAAACCCCCTCCGAGCGCCAGAATCCCCCGTCAATATTTGGATCAGCAAATCTTGTGTAACCGCTCCAAAACCCCTTGACTTTTCCTATATAAACCCCTAACTTTTGAGCCTCAGGGTCGACTCCTCTGTCTCCTGTGTGAGATACCTGTCAGCCCAGAGCTCTGATAATAAACTGCCTCATGTCTTTCCATCAAGTTGGTCTCTCATGTTTCCTTGGGTGTATGCTATCCCAAGAACGGAGTGGGGGACTCCCTAAAAAGGAGGTCCTACATTTGGTGGCCCGTACGGGGATATAGGTGGCACCCAGGAACCTCGAAGACCCCCCTTGTAGGTATGCTTGTTTGTGTGTGTGTGTGCTGGCAATGTTTTTGTTCTAAATGTCCTGAGTGTCTGAGTGCAGCACCTCTGTGTATGTGTTTTGGTTTCAGTTTGTTAACAGATAGGAGTGGAAGCAGAATTCCACTCCACAGTTTGTTTGCAGCTGCCGCTGCGGGCCTTAAGGACCCAGTTGCTGCAGAGGGAGACATCCTAGAGTCCCGGAGGCTGCAACCTTGGAGGACTCTCCAAGGGTGAGGGACAGTCAGGGGGACCTGACCGTGGTTTTCAGGAACGAAGGAGACAGAGTGCTTCTTCTACGAAGAAGGGAGTGGAAGCAGAATCCCACCCTGTCAGAAGTTGCGTTTGGCTGTTTAAGTCCAGACAGGGACGAATGTGCTGGGACATGCTAGTGTTTATTGTTTGTGTTTTGTTCTTGTACCTTTTGTTTTTTGTTTTTGTCATGGGGCAGACAGTGACAACCCCTTTGTCTTTGACTGAGGACCACTGGATGGAAATTAGGGCAGGTGGACGTAATTTATCAGTAGAAATTAAGAAGAAACAGTGGCAGACCTTTTATGCCTCGGAATGGCCTGATTCTGGGGTAGGATGGTTGCCCATAGGAACTTTTGGTTTGCCTATCATTAGGGCCTTGGAGGCCATTGTTTTTCACAAAGGACCGGGATGCCATCCAGACCAACAGCTGTACATCACAGTATAGGAGGACTTTGCGCGACCTCAGTGGGCCCGACCATTCCTCGCACACGGTCGTTCCAGCTCCAGGATCCTGGCTGCCAGAGGAGATGCTGCAGATAAGAAAATGAAACTGAAGCCTAAGGAGGGAGGCAAGTACAGCACTCCACTAGCACCTGTTCCTACGATCTACCCTGAAATAGAAGAACCCCCTGAGTGGCCTGCTCCCCCACCCCCACTTTACCTTGCATCCCCACTACCAGAACCCCAAACCTCAGCTCTGCTGGCCCCCCTTCTAGCTCCAGTCCCTGGGGCTGGAGGAAGGGGTCCCGCTGCAGGGACAAGGAGTCGATGGGGAGCCACCTCCGAAGGACTGGCCGACTCCACTGTAGCGTCCCTGGGTGTGGCACTTCCCCTTAGGGCTGTTGGACCACCTCCAAATCCAGATGACCACGATGGTTGACAACTTTTACAGTACTGGCCTTTCTCTTCCTCTGATTTTTATAACTGGAAAGTTAATCCCCCTCCCTTTTCAGAAAACCCTGCAGGGCTTACAGGTCTAATAGAGTCCCTGATGTTTTCGCATCAGCCTACCTGGGATGACTGCCAACAACTTTTACAAACCTTGTTCACCACCGAGGAGAAAGAAAGAATTCTCCTCAAAGCTCAGAAGAATGCCCGGGACAATGCCGGATGTCCTGTCCAGACACCGGCTGGGATAGATGAAGGATTCCCCTGGATGCGTCCTCAATGGGACTATAACATGGCACAAGGTAGGGAACAGCTGTCCAATTACCACCGGGCTCTAGAGGCGGGTCTCAGGGGTGCCTCACAAAGGCCCACAAATCTGGCTAAGGTGAGAGAGGTCATGCAGGCGCTGACTGAACCCCCTTCAGTCTTTCTGGAGAGGCTCATGGAGGCTTACAGAAGTTACACCTCTTTTGACCCCATGTCTGTAGGGCAACGAGCCTCAGTGATTATTGCCTTTATTGAGCAGTCAGCTCCTGACATCAGAAAGAAATTGCAGCAGATTTAGGGATTGCAAAATTGTACTGTAAGGGATGTGGTTAGAGAGGCTGAGAAAGTGTACCACAAGAGGGAGACAGAGGAAGAGAAACAAGAAAGAGAAAAGACAAAGCAAGAAAAGACTTTGACTAGAATACTGGCCGCAGTAGTAGACAGAGATAAAAGAGACAGGATTTGGCAGTCAGGGGACCTGGGAGACAGAAAATGGCAGGGGACAAGGAGACCCAGAAGAGATAAACCACACGTAGAAAAATATCACTGTGCACACTGTAAAGTCAAAGGACACTGGGCTCAACCTTTTACTCTAAGGTAGTGTCTGTCTTTGTCACTGCGGTGTGTTTCCAGTATGCAGCAAAATGCTGGGTCTTGTTTGCATATCCAGTCCATTTGTCTGTCTGCTTATCGGCCATTGATATTAATAGTTATTAAGGAATAGTGATTGCTGCTTCCTGTTATTTTTATGTTTGCATGGTTATCTTATTTTGGGCTTTGTGAAAGACTACTTTATTGCTTTTTCTAGGGTGGAGTTTCCCTCCTTGTGCTGGCATTTTCCATTTATTATACATTTTAGGGCTGATTTTGTGGAAGTATATTGTATACGTTTGTTTTTGTCATGGAATATGTTGTTTCTCCATTTATGTTAACGTTGAGTTTTGCTGGGTATAGTAGCCTGGGCTGGAATTTGTGGTCAGTTAGGGTCTATATGACACCTGCCCAGGATCTTCTGGCTTTCATATTTTCTGATATGAAGTCTGGTGAAATTCTGATAGACCTATGTTTATATGTTACTTGACCATTTTCCCTTACTGCTTTAAATATTCTTTCTTTGAATTGTGCATTTGGTGCATTGATTATGTGAGAGTAGAAATTTCTTTTCTATTCCAGTCTATTTGGAGTTCTTTAGTCATCTGGTATATTCATGGGCATCTCTTTCTTAAGGTTAGGGAAGTTTTCCTCTGTAATTTTGTTGAAGATATTTACCAGCCCTTTAGGTTGGGAATTTTCATTCTCTTCGCGATCTATTACCTTAGATTTGGCCTTCTCATTTTGTCCTGGATTTCCTGGATATTTTTGGTTAAGAAATTTTTGCATTTACATTTTCTTTGACTTTTCTGTCTCAGTATTTTCTACGGCATCTTCTACACCTGAGATTCTTTCTTCTCTTTCTTGCATTTTATTGATGGTTCATCTACGACTCCCGATCTCTTTCCTAGGTATTCTATCTCCAGGCTTGTCTCCATTTATGAATTCTTTATTGTATCTATTTCCATTTTTAGATCCCGAATGGTTTTGTTCAATTCCTTCCCCTTTTTATTTGCCTTTTTCTGAAAACCATTTAGGGATTTTTGTTTGCCCTCATTAAGGGATACTGGATGTTTTCCTATGTTCTGTATTTCTTTAAGAGAGTTATTTATGCTCTTCTTAAAGTCCTCTCTCGTCATCATGAGATATGATTTTAAATCAGAGACTTCCTTTTCTTATGTGTTGGGGCATCCAGGGCTTGCTCTGGTGAAAGAACTAGATGTTGATGATATCAACTTGCCATGGGTTCTGTTGCTTATGATCTTGCCCTTGTGTCCTGCTCTCTGGTTATCTCTAATGTTAGCTGATCTGTCTCTGATTGAGGCTTGTCTCCCCTGTGAGTCTGTGTGTGTGTCAGTACTCCTGAGAGAACAGTTCTCTCCAGGAGAAATTTTTGTATGGAAATAATTGGCACATAATCAACTACCTCCAAGGTGCAGACAGAATCCAGAAGGATCCTGTCCCCAGCTGTCCCTTGGTTCCAGGGTTCTGATATCTCTGTGTGGCTCTCTCATGGTCCGGGGATTTGAGCAGAAGTGGAGCTTACAGGTGTGATGGGATTTCTGGGAGATCAACTCTCTCCACACAGAATTTGGATGTGGAGCACTGTGGCATAGGATCAGTTCTGGATGCAGGCAGAGAATAAAAGGATCATGTCCCAGGCTGCTGCTCAGTTCTTGCGAACTGAGTGCTCTGTCGGGGTCCCTTTGAGCAGAAGTGGTATTCTTCCCTCTACTCACAGGCTTGTCAGAACTAGAATTGTGATGACTGAGGAGGACAGAGATATGAAGCCTAGAATTTCTGAATTCCTAGTACCCATAAAGGTGTTCTATAGTAAGAGTTTGGGTTATTCCCAGGATAATGACAAAACAAATTAATTGCAATCTTCTATGATATTCAGAAAGTCTATCAAAGGTGAAATATGACATATCTTTTCATTGTTTTGAAAGAGAAAGATGTATGTTGCTTTTTTAAATATTCCTATGTTCACTTGGATTTTATCCATTTTGACATATAATATACATAATAAAAATAACAAAAGAAAGATTTCCACAACTGCATTCACTCTTTTTGAATTTTTATTTCTTATAACATGTAGTATATAGATTAATATTTATCCAAAACAACATTCTTGAGTCTCATAAACTGCGCTCTCAACAAATTTAAAAATGCCCCTACAAGAATATTAGCATCACCAACTTTATCATGGACTTTTTGCTTATTAGAAGGTTTTTGATATATATTTATTACTATTCAATGTCAATATGATATCTAAGTAATTTGAGACTGTACAGATTAGCAGTTCCACAGCATAGCTCTAATGGAGCTACACAGCAAATGGATACACAACTCTGATAACTGATTTTGAGGTCCATGGTTTTGTTAGAAAATTTTAATCATAGCTACACTTAAAGGACAGATATTTTACCCTCTTGCTTTTCTTTAGAGTTTTAAGAACACATTAAAATTTCCTCAGAGATATATTTGTATCAGCTGGCACAGAAAATTACCTTTTAAATCTTCTAGAATTTTCAAAATGTTCTTCAATATCATGGTCTTCCCAATTAGAGCCTAAAACACAGTACCAGAAAATTAATGATATACTATTGGAAAACAGGCACAATTCAAGATATTGTGAATTTTCACAGCTCTATGAAAGCTACAGTGGAAATTCAATGAATCTGATTTATTTAGCTCATTCCTCAATGTTCTCAATTAAAATAACAGAAGATCTTCAATAACCAAGAAATATTTTTTCCTTACTTGAAAAAATTCACAGTCTTACCTAGAGCGTTGAGGTTCAGGAAGGTCTCCAACATCACATTTTTGTAGAGATTCTTCGGGGATGGATCCAATGATTCCCACTCTTCCTCAGTGAAGTTCACTTGCACATCATCAAAAGTCACTGCTCCCTAAAGCAGTGTACAACCCAAAGCATGATACTGAAATCAATGTAAAGTAAATGTATACTTCATTTACTCTATACTCATACATTTCTGGTACTTCCTTCACTCATTTTCTGATTCAGAAGTTATAATCTAATTACCATGTCATTTTAGAAGGAACTTGAATTGAAAGATTCACTAATGTTGCTTCTGAACACTTTACACTTTGAACTTCTCTTGCCTTGCAAGAGAAATGCCAATGAAGAGGGAGATGCGGGAGAAACAGATCTACAGAACTGAGCCCACATCTGAAAAGTTGTACAAACAATTACTAACTATAAAAATGCTCGGCAAGCTGGGTGTATTTCCTCATGTCTTTAATCACAGGGGTTCCAGCAGGTGTATGTCGTTGAGCCGGACACCAGCATGATCTATGTAATGCGGTCCAGGAGAGCAGAAGGGATTAAAACCCTCAATCCCCTGAGGAAATCAACCAAGGAAACAAAAATGATAGAGAACTCACTGGTCTTTACTAAAATTCCTACAAAGAATTATACATGCATTGCAGTTCTTTATTCATCTTGTAGAAACATGAAGTCAAAGAGTAAAAACTGCAGCATTAATAAAATTTTACTAAAAGGGAATACATGCTTAAATAGCTACAAATGGACAGACGAAAATAATAGTAATATGAATGTTGATCATAAATAAGCAATTTAGGGCAAGAGAGAGAGAGAGCTCAGCATTGAAAAACTCTTGCTGGTCTTCCATATAATGGTGGACAATTTCTCGCAAAGACTTGGGGACCAACAACAACTCATAACTTCAAGATCAGGAGTTCTGAGGCCATCTTCTGACAACAGTAAAGATGAAGCACACATGATATTCATATTCATGCACACAGGCAAAATATTTCTATTCATTCAAACATTTCAGAACAAAAACAAGACCGAGACTGAATGTCATACATCTAAAACCCAATGATCCTGAAACCTCAGATAATATTGATGTCATAAACATATGCCATCCTGAGAAATAGAATATAGTTTATATATTTGGCCAAATTTCAATATTAAAGATATGGATGAAAAACAGCACAAAAATATGCTTATATTACAAATACAAGACACGTGTCTTTTTTGGTTTCTCTACCTACTTTAAGGACAGACAAAGCTTCACAGAGATATTTGGTTTGGAAAAGAAAAGCAAAAATAAAATAAATTGAAAAATATAAAACCACAAGACTTTTACAATTGTTTATTTTTGACTAGCAAATGTATCTATTGTATTTTATAGGATTTAAGGAAAGAGATTGTAGTGAATGAATGGGAGCACGAGAAGAAAGCTGAAAGGTCAGTTTCAACCACAAAACAGTAGACACCAAGAATACGATGTTTCCACTCTAAAAGAAATGCAGGAGTAAATATGGAGTAGCGACTGAGGAAACAGCCAATGAAAGTTTTCCAACATGAGTGCCATCCTATGGACAAACTCCAATCCATGACATTACTAATAATACTGTGTTATGCTCCCTCAAGGAAGTCTTGAGTCCATGGAGAGGCTCCACAAAGTCTGACTGAAAAAAGCTGCAGAGATCCAGAGTCAAACCTTGCATGGACTTTGGGGACTCTTATGGAAGAGTTGGTGGGGAGATTGAAATCCCTGAAGAGGATAGATACTCCATAGGAAGAACAACAGACTCAACTAACAAGGACCCTTGTGGACACTCAGGGACTGAGCCACAAACCAGATACAATACACAGGCTGAACTAAGGCCCCTGGCACATTAGAAGCAGATACTCAGCTCACTCTTGATGAAGGTCATTCAACAACTGAAGTAGCTTTCCCTATAGCTGCCAGGGGACTATCTTTGGACTCTGTTCTCCTAACTGGGCTGCCACATCTGGACTCAGTGGGGGAGGATGCATTTAACTCATAAGAGACTATATGCACCATTTTGGGGGGATACATGGGGGTCAAAAAAACTTCTCAAAAAGAAACAAAGGAGACTCTGTGATAGCAAGGGATCTATAATAGTGACAGTGTTCAGGGTGATAATGAATGTATAAATTATTGGAGAAACAAAAATAAAAGAGAAAAATAAAAATAAAAAGTTTCAGTCTATAAACACTATCCTCTTCTCTAAAAGCTTTCTGGAAAGGCTCCTCCTACATGATCTTCCACAAGCACCACAAAGAGAATCAGACAGGACAGATAAGTGGCCCAAAACATCATCTTATCTAGAAAGTTTTGATTCAATCAACTGCATCCTGAACCTTGACATGAAAATCTCATGCTAATCCTGTGATGAAAATGCATTCAGTCTACAGTGATCCCAATAGTTTGTAGGAGCTCCTTCACTGTTCAGATGTCTAAAGTCTCTTTTGACACTCAAGGCCAAATCTTGAAAGTCACATCTTGTAATGTCAGACTACAAGTTATATCTTTCTAACTTATAATGGCACAGAATACTCCTTCCCACTCCAATATATAGGGATGTGCACATAGGTAGAGAGAATATTAGTCCAGGCAAGAAACAGAGTGGGGTAAACATCAAATCCTATTGCTTTGTCTGAGACACATTGGACCTCACTTTCTAAAGGCTTAGATGGCCCTATTCCTGTAACTTCTCATACATTTCTCAGTCCGGGTACTTCCTCTCCCTGTATGCATCTCTCCATAGGAGATTTCTCAATGCCTCAGGCTTCTAACCAAGTTGTGGTCACAAAATGCTACTCAAGCATCATTCTCATAACTTCACTGCAATGAACTCTCACAGAGGCTTACCTGGGGCTCTGACTCTGCCAAAAGACTGACTCAAGCCAAACTGAAACCATAGAGGAAGAAACCATGACCTTAAATTATTAATCTATCAATTTTCAGAAGCAGCACTGTATTAATGATCCTCCTAAGTTTGGCTTCTTAGTTGATGGACTCTGCCTCACTTGGATCATAGTTGCAGCAGGTTTCATTCATAGTTCCTTTTTGGAACTAGGAAACACTTTGCCTACTCCTTCCGTTAATTTATGATCCAGCAGGAGGAAGTGTTATACTTAGTGTACACTTAGGACATCTACCCACTAGAGCATGTGCTTCACTAAGTTCATATCTGTTTTATTTATAACAGCTAGAAACCGAAAAATATCAAGATATCCCTCAACCAAAATTTGTATACAGAATCGGTGGATCGCTTACAAAATGGAATAATATTTAGTCTATAAAAACAAGGACATTTGGAATTTTCCAGGCAAATGGAGACGTCTAGATACTATCATCCAGTGTTAGGTGTCCCATAACCAAAAGGACATAGATGTATGTACTCACTTACAAATGGATAATAACCATAAGGTAGAGGATATCCACACTACATTTCTTGGCCATGAAGAAACTAAACAAGAAGGAAGGCAAAGGAGCTGTATAGATAGCTCAGCTGGTAAGAGCACTAACTGCTCTCATGAAGGTCCTGAGTTCAAATCCCAGCAAGCACATGGTGGCTCACCACCTCCCATAAGTAAATTTGAAACCCTCTTCTGCTGTGTCTGAAGACACCTACAGTGTGCTTATATATAATAAATAAATACATCTTTAAAAAGAACAAGGAAGGCTAAAATGACCATGGCTGAATCTCACTCAGAAGTGAAAATAAACCAGTCATAGAAGGTAGATGAATGACAAACAACTGGAAGGACAGGTAGTTAAGAAAGGGGAAGAGAGGTAAGGAGCAGGTGTGGTGAGAGAAAAGAAAGGGTCAGAGGGTGAGGAAAATGAATTGAATTCTGCAGCTGTCAGGGAGATAGTTGCAGGCACCTTTAGGATGTGCTACAGACCAGGAATGGGAGGAAAACCAGGAGTGTATGGTTGTGATCTTAGCTGAGATGCATAGCAGTGAGATATGGACCCTGAGGAGGCCAAATCCTGCAGCCACACAGTCCCCCCTGTGGAGAGTTAAGGACACAAACAGAACCAACAACATTTCCACCCAAAATTTATACTGTCTAAAAGAAATGCAGGCAAAAAGATGGAACAGAGAATGAGGGAATGGCCAAATTATACCAGGCCCAACTGGTGACACATCCCGTGGGCAAGCACCAATCCCTGATATTACTGAGGATATACTTTGTTATACTTCCAGAGAGTAGCTTAGCATATGTCCTCTGATAGTCTCCATCCAGCATGTAACTGAAGCAGATGCAGACACCCACATTCTAACATAGGACAGAGTTCACGGAGTTTTTTGAAGCATTGGGGAAAGGACTAAGGGACCTGAAGGAACAGGAAGTTCATAAGAAGACCCACAGTCTCAACTAACATGGAGACTACAAGACTCTCAGAGACTGAGTCACCATCTAAAGAGCATGTTCAGGATGGTCTGAGTCCCCTACCATATATGTACTATGTGAGCTACTTAGTCTTCATGTGCTTCCCCCATCAAATGGAGTGGGAGATATTTTTTATGCTGTGGACTGTCTGTCAAAACTGTTCCCCTACCTTGACTTCCTATCTTTATCTCAGTAAGAGACATATGCCTAAACATACAGAGACTTGAAGTGCCATGTTTGATGGATACTCCAGTGGTTTCCAAGCTCCTTGGAAAGATAGTAGGAGTTACAAATGAAGGGCTCGGTAAGGTGAAAAGGAAACATGGTAGAACGTAGAATTTAAATTAAATAAATAAGTGATAAATAAGTGGGGAAAATGAACAAATACATATAAATAGAACAAAAATATAGAAGGAAGATCAGTATTTTTAAATTTTACTCCACTCAATAATTCGGGGTGTAAGCAAAGGAGAAGAGTTTTTTTTTGCCAAAATTTCACAGAATCGGCCTCTCACTAAAATTTACACTGTCTATTTTCCTCTGAAATGCAATGATTTCAATTTCCTCTGTCTGTGTTCTGTCAACACTCCATTCTCCTAAGTCCTATGAGAACAACTGTTTAAGATCCATGAACAGCTTTCTAGAAATTTTGCCATCTCAATTTCTGATAATCTAAACATTCCTTCAAAAGAGAACACAGATTCTGTGTAGTAGCAAAATCCCATGTTGATAATTCTTTTGTGCATTTTCTCTTTATCTGGTTGTTGCTCTAAGTTGTTACTCTGCTGCTGAGATGGAATCCTCTGAGCAAAAACATCTCAAGTAATAATCATTTGCTGTGAATGATTCTTCAGACATGTCACAGTTCATCACTATGAAAACTTAGAGTAGAAACTGAAGCTACAAACTGAAGGTAAAAGCATGGGCAACATTGTCTCCTGGCTTGCTCTCCTGCTTGGTCAGTGTCCCATGCTCAGGTAGCTCTCTCATCCAGCCCAGGCCCATTTGCTTATGAATATTGTCACCCTCAGTGGAAGAGCCTTCCCACAACAATCTTGAACACTATATCACACAGACATAGCAACCAGCCATTCTGATGAGAGCACACCCTCAACAGAGTATCCTTCAAATAACTGTAGCTCTGAAATGTTGAAATGTTGACTGATTCACTTCATTCCTTATTATTACTCATTGTGGTTTGCTAAGATTATCTCTTACTGCCCATCTCCTCTCTTAGCTTTCAAAATTAGCTAGCATTCCGTCTTGAATATAAATACCAAACAGGTCAGCAAAAGGGCATCACTCAGTCAACACTCTCTGAAAATCTAGATAGCAAACAATAACCCAGGAATAAACACTAAGCCAAACAAGACAAACTGAGAAACCTCTACTTAGAACTATACTCACCACAAACACTGATGCCTAGACACCAGCATAGAAAGATAAGGAATATCATCCAGGAAAATAAGTCACTTCTTAGGACATGTTAGACAAGTAGATAGAAGAAGAAGAGGAGTAGGAGAAGGACGAAGAGGAGGAGGAGGAGGAAGAGGACGAGGAGGAAAAGGAAGAAGAGGAGGAGGAAGAAGAAGAAGAACAAGACGATCAATCCGCATAAAGGTCTAGAATATATTTCAAAGGAAACCATAAATGAAAACTTTCCCAAACTAAAGAAGGTGTAAATTTGGTTTTGTCTTGGAATGTCTTGCTTTCTCCATCTATTGTGATTGAAACTGGGGAAGACCCTTGAGGACATCAGTACAGGGGGAAAGTTCCTGAACAGAACACCAATAGCTTATGCTCTAAGATCAAGAATTGACAAATGGGACATCATAAAATTACAAAGTTTCTGTAAGGAAAGGACACCAAAAAAAGGACAAATCGGTAACCAACAAATTGGGAAAAGATCTTCACCAACCTTACATCAGATAGAGGGCTAATATCCAATATATATAAAGAACTCAAGAAGTTAGACTCCAGAAAACCAAATAACCCTATTAAAAAAAAGGAGTACAGAGTTAAACAAAGAATTTTCACCTGAAGAAGTTCGGATGGCGGAGAAGCATCTTTAAAAATGCTCAACTTCATTAGTCATTAGGGAAATGCAAATCAAAACAACCCTGAGATTTCACATTACACCAATCAGAATGGCTAAGATTAAAAATTCAGGAGACAGCAGATGTTGGCAAGGATGTGGAGAAAGAGGAACACTCCTACACTGCTGGTCGGGTTGCAAATTGGTTCAACCACTCTGGAAATCAGTCTGGCAGTTCTTCCGAAAACTGGACACCTCATTTCCAGAAGATAATGCTATACCACTCCTGGACATATACCCAGAAGATCCCAAAGCATGTAATAAGGATACATGTTCCACTATGTTCATAGCAGACCTATTTATAATTGCCAAAACCTGGAAAGAACCCAGGTATCACTCAACAGAAGAGTGGATGCAAAAAATGTGGTATATCTACACAATGGCGTACTATTCAGCCATTAGAAACAATGAATTCATGAAATTCTTAGGCAAATGGCTGGAGATGGAGAACATTATACTGAGTGAGGTAACCCAGACTCAAAAGGTGAATCATGGTATGCACTCACTAATAAGTGGATATTAACCTAGAAAATTGGAATACCCAAAACATAATCCACACATCAAATGATGTACAAGAAGAACGGAGGAGTGGCCCCTTGTTCTGGAAAGACTCAGTGAAGCAGTATAGGGCAAAACCAGAACAGGGAAGTGGGAAGGGTTAGGTGGGAAAACAGGGGGGGGGGAAGGGGGCTGATGGGACTTTGGGGAAGTGGGGGTCTAGAAAATGGGAAATCATTTGAAATGTAAATAAAAAATATATCGAATTAAAAAAAAAATAAAGAAGGTGCATGTTAGTGAACAACAAGCATCAAAAATACAAAACAGATAGGGAAAGAGTCCCTTTGCCACATAATACTCAACACACTACACATATGTATTAAAGAAATATAAAAAAAACTACAGCAGAAAAATATTAAATAAACTAAACAAAAAGTTGTAATGTATGAAATCAGAACTATTAGATTCAAAACTGCCTTCTTTTTTTAAGGAATCAATTAATTACTTATACAATGTTTTCCCTGCAGGTATTCCTACAGACCAGAAGAGGGCACCAGATCACATTACATATAGATGTGAGCCACCATGTGATTGCTAAGAATTGAACTCTCATGACCTGTGTAAGAACAGCCAGAGTTCTTAACCTGTGAGCTGTCTGTCAAGGCCTATTCCTGCCATATTAATGTATATTATAAAAGACACACAGATATGGCCACAGGCGCTGCATAGTCCCAGAAACCACCCATGCACTTACAACAAAGCAACTGGTCCAGATGTTTTGGACAGAATTACAATCAGCAATGATACTGAAGTTATTAAGAGGTCATTGTCTGAACTAACAAGTAAGAAGCACATCTAGAAACCTCACATGTAGTCACATCTCGCTGATGTTTCCCATCCAACTCCATAGAGGACCCACCAACCCAGTGCATACAGATCAGCAGTGTGCTCCTCCCGATTTTGGGCAGATATCCTGTGCTCATGAGGTCTTGATTTCAGAGCTTCCCTGAGGTCCCCTCACAGCACCCAACAGTAGAGCTCAAAGCAGGATGCGGAGAACAGTTCAAGCTGCACAGCCACAGTGAAGACACAGAAAGCCTCCCGGAAGATCTCACCTCTTTGTCTGACTCTGCCAGCAGACTTGATTGGCCAGGGAGTCTTACCCCTCCTCAGGTTAAAGTGTGCTTCTGGTCTAGGCCTGCCCTTTTCCAGATTTCAGGAGTGGATTGCACTCCATTAGCAACTGAAAGAAGATTCCAAGACAAATCTTACCCTACCCAGTCCTGTGGTAGGACACACCATTCCATCTCTGGCCAGTTAGCTGCCTGTTCTTTCCCTCTGTGAACCAAGATGTTACCAGGACCTGACTTCTGACATTGCCTGAGCTTTTCTCAAAGCAGTTGTCTTCTTCCCATATTCAAGAAGAATAGCTGGCAATGACTATTACTCAATATGCAATGGTGGTATCTCTCTGACCCAGTGCATAATAATAAAATAATAAAACAAATCACCTTTGTTTTGTAAAATAATGGATGACCCAATGCTTGACCCAGGGTATTAACATTAAAGATGGAGTTGTAATGACAAGAGTTTTACCCAGGCAGTGGTGGTACATTCCTATAATCCTAGCTCTTGACAAGCAGAGGCAGGTGAATTTCTGAGTTCCAAGCCATCCTGGTATACAGAGTGACATCCAGGAAAGCAAGGGCCATACAGAGAAAACCTGTCTCTAAAAAAAAACCAAGAAATAAGAAAGAAACAAAAAACAATTGAAGAGTTTTGTTTATGGCTAAATGCTGAGATCAGGAAAACTGAAGCTTCCTTCAACAGAGGATAGGTAGCCAACAACCACAGGAGAAAAGCAAGAAACATAAGGGGATGTCTTTTGAGCACTATTACTAGTCAGCACATTTTCATCCATGGCAAAGGAAAGAAAGAACACAGTTGGATTAGAACAGATTTTAGAGATAAGCCTATATCAAATCATAGAGAAAGTGAGTCTTTCTATGTATATAAAAAGGGTCGTTAATAGAATGTCCCAATAAAGTCTGTCAGCGAAGGAAAGCTAGAAATATCAGATCTTTTTTATTTCATGTTGCAGGATATTATAGCTGATCTTCAGTATATACCAGAATACTTAAGAAATAAGTACTTCCAATGTGAGTTTTAAAATAAAATAATAAAACAAATCACCTTTGTTTTATAAAATAAAGTAGTACAAATAGAAAAAAACAAAAATGGCTTTTCTACATGTAAGTTGCAAAAAGCATCTACAGTCTAGATCAAAGGTGGATCTCAACATCTCAAAAGATCAAGATTAAGAAAGGGCTTTTACTCCCAAAGGTATAATTAAGAAATATTCCCCACACTAAACAGGGTTAGAGTTAGGGTTAGGGGATTAGAGTGTTATGGCAAGAATCAGGACAAGGGTTGTTAGGGTTGAGATGCTTAGGAAATTAAGGAGTTAATATAGGATTAGAGATTTAGGATAAGTCCCAGGATTAGGCTCAGGTTTAGGGTTAATGTGGCCATCATTATTCTTGATGGTTTCACTGAATCAATAGAATCCCTATTACCCAAAGAATGTGATTTTCTTTTCAGTTTTCACTATTTCCCTCACCCTGCCCCCTCCAATGAAAGGAATCCTCTCCCAGTAACACACAAAAAAGCCTACATACACTTAGCCCAGGTGATGATACTGGCTCATTTCCATGACAGACCCTAAGTGGCAAGCTGGTATTGTTGCCTATATACAACTTTATACTTACCTAAGGAGGCAACAATTGTAAATTATCAGCTCAGTTCAGTTTTCCTTCCACAGAGACCTCCCAATTATATTCCTAGATAATCTGAAGTAGTAACCATGTTGGTGAGCACAATATGCACACACTCAGGTATGGTTGCCCATCACTGTGGTGGCAATTATCTCCTGTCTGACCAGGTGCTATGGATTAATGTAGCTGAATGCATTTCCTTACCTTGCGATGAATTTAATCCCCACAGAGGCAGGAACAAGAAAAAAAAATTGGTTCCTAGCACAGTGGTTAGAGTTGGGGCCTTTGGGTGATAGAAGTTGCATAAATAATGGTGTTTATAGAGGGAAACGTATCAGAAAACACACACATACAATACTCGAAATTCTCTATCTCCCCTAGGCTCTTGCCATATGGTACTTACACCACATTGAAAATCAGCCAAGAAGGCAAATATGCATACAGTCACTTAACTTTGGGCCATGAGTGTAAACCAAATTAAGTCTTAATCTTTATAAAGTAACCAAACCTCAAGCAGTTTGTTACAGTGACAGGAAATGAACTAATAGGACAGAGGAAGAAAAGAGGCACATCTGTGAAGAACGAGATAACCAAACAGAGCTGATGGAGTTGTCCATTTGAGAGGCTTCTGATGTCATGTTGATAATCACCCCAAGTATACATTTACTGTCTGAAATTGTGGAATAAAATATCCTATCACCTAAGAGGAAGGGAAAAATGCTTTCTGCTTCTGTGTACACGGAGGTCAGTGCATGCGAGTTTGTAAGATAAAAGGCTGGTACACTGACAGGAAAGGCTACCGAGCTTGTCATAATTCTAAGTCAGGGTCCTCTACAGTTTGGACACAAGGAGACAGACAACTGTGTAGGGGTCCCTAGCACACAGAAGAGTTGATTTACCCCAGTTCCCAAACTGTATAACTTATCCAGAAAAGGAGGAGAGACTTTATCTCGATCTCAATGTAAAACCCAAGTAGGAGGCTATCAACATCAACCCCTGGCCCCAAAATACACACTACACACACACACACCATATACATATATACACACAGCATGCATAAACACACACACACACACACACACACACACACAGAAGCTGAAGCAGCAGTACTACCCCCTGGCTGTTCCTGTGGCGTGACCTCCTGTTTCAGGTCAGGTATGGACACTCACCTAGCGTGTCCTTGAGATTCTTCACCAGGGAGCCCTTCTTCAGGCTGTTCTTACGCTCCACGTAGTTGGAAGGCACATAGCCTGTCCTGTTGGCTGCATTTCTCACCCGCCACCAAGTCTTGGAGTCATCCAGCAGCCACAACCGCTCATTCTTCCTGATGTCGAGCTCCTGGTCCTGCTGGGCAGTATAGTCCCACTTGGCTATGACAATGACTTCTTCTGTCATCTTTCAATGAGTCCTTCTGCCAACAAAACATTTGAAGATGCTCATTAGCTACCTGAACACCTCTCCTCTGACAGATTTGAAAAATTGTCAATGACAGCTCCTATTGCCACCAGTTTCCTTCCAGCCTCTTGAAACACTTGCCCTTAAAATGACCTACTTGTAAGCTCTAATGCTGCTGAGAAACAACATCTTGTAATCAAAGCCTGCAGCCCCTCTCAGTGCACTAAACACACTGCACATTTTACGGAAGCTAGATGTAAACTTGGGGGGGGGGGACATTCAAAATAACAATCTCATAACTAGAGTGATCTTTTGACAAGTGACACCATCCCCTTATAGCTGACAAGTTTACACTACTATTCTCAGCATATGCTGAGGATTTTGAAGATATTTAATAAATATAACATACCCAAACTACTCCCATAAGCTCAAATTCAATTAGTGTACTACTAATGCACAGTGGTATCCTGAGTTGGACCGTAAACTACACAAAGGAAATTTGTGACGACACTGTTGAAATGTAAACAAAGCCTAGGCAACAGCAATGTGCCCTGTCAATTAGTTCTGACAATTCTATGTAATATGACAACACTGGAGAAATTAGCTAAGGGCTAATTTTCTGCACAAATAACTACAGCTTTCCTGTAAATATAAAATTACTCTTGAAAACAAAGCAATACTTAGATATTTACCACATCATTCATAATTCCCCAAACTGGAAAATAAACAAAGATATTCTTCAGTAGGTGAACTGATAAACCAACTGTGTACCTGACAGTGGAATATTTAAGTGTTAGGGACAGAGTAGGAGGAAATGAAGATGCTTCCTATGATTGAAGGCAGACAGCAAGGCTACAAAGGCTAGGCATGTGGATTTGGACATGGGGGTCTCCTGGGAGCAACCTTTACTGACATCCTGCAGCCCTGTTCTCTGTAGCTTTTGTGCCCATCACTGGGTCACACTGGGTCACTCAGTGTTAGCAAGAATCATCCGCCCTGACACCTGCCCAGGCTCCAGGAATCCCACCATGCTGCACGTGATGGCTGGCCGCCTGGCCTCCTCCAGCGAGAACCCTGTTAGGTGGGCTCACCCAGGATCATCTACAGCATGGTCCTCCTCTCCTCTGGCTGTGAACTCCCGCTTATCCTCACATGGGGAGCTGAACTCTGTCTTCCTGATTGTAGAATTCTGTTGTAGGACCAGTCTGCCTTGCTGTCTCCTAACTAGCTCTTGAATAGCAATTTCATTATATGACATGCTAAGAAAGGCAAAGATCTATGGAGACACAGGACCAGTGGACAGAGAGGAGGGGGAGAAACACGCAATGCAGAGAGATGGTGAGCACGTGTAATTGCAAATATATATCAAGACGTGTTGTGTAGACCAAAATACATAATAAAACTACTCCAAAATACAGCTTATTAAAACAAATGGCACAAATCTGATGAAGTCAATCTGGGACGTACTAGATAGGAAAGAACACAAAACACACAGGTTCACCTATTTCAGCAACTGTACCCTTCTCAGGTACAAAATGCACAAGTGTTCTTGAAGTGCAAAAATCATACCCAGCCCCTCTACTGACTGGATATGCCCCTCAGTTATAAAAGGAGTGATGACAAGATACTTGACCCAAACTCCTCTTGACAGAGTTCTTATGATCTTACTTCATGAGTTCAGAGTCACAGGAAACCCATGCATCTGACCCATGGAGGCACGAATATGACATGTTCTACTGTATTTGGGCACATAAATAAAGAATAATACATGTCTTCTCACTTATGAGTTACCACATTAGATAAAAATCATTTGGGAAAAAGAATATGCTTGTAAATTGTACACATAATGCACATAATATCCACGAAGGTAGAGTTTACACAAAGGTCTTCTCAAAGCCAGAGACGATAGCTAACTGCCGTCAGAAGGCCACAGCTTGTAGCTCAGACACCTGATTTCTCTACCAGATTAGACCCAAAAAGCAACGAGATAGGCATCTCTTTTAAAGTCAGGGAGAGGAACAAAAGTAGTAATAAAAATGAGGTTCAGAGGGGATTCCATTTAAATTCCATGCCTGCTGCCGAATTATATAATTTCCAAAATGAATTTAAATAGGATAAGATCATCATTTAAATCAGTTGATATCCAGCCAACCAAAGCTCTCTACTGAATTTCCTTCTGCATCAACAACAGTTATGAGAGGACTTGGATGCATTTATTTCAGTGCACGCTGAAAGCATAAGGCTTACAAAAACACAGCTTCCTGCTAAGCCACAGAGCAGGGTGTTGGAGAGGCCACAGTGTGCAGCTAAGGGATGCAGCAGGCACCAAGTGCATCTGGCCAAGAAAAAGCCACATGCACTGCAGGTAGCCAGACTGGGGGCAGAGGAACCAGATACCCCAGATGCAGGATATGGAGGTGCAAGACTTGGTGTTTTTCTGGCTAGGAATCAGTCTTGTTTTAGTGGGATCTTTCCTTGTTATGCCCTAAGATTTGCCTCAGGTCTTGGAAAAGACTTCTAACACTCTTGAGATAAAGAGTAAGAAATCTTTCAAAGTTATAATGAATGCAATTTGCATTAAGAGGTGGCCACAACCCTCTGGGGACCAGGGGTAAAATGTTACAGTTCAAGTGCTGTGTTTGGGTGTCTTGTGGTGTTTGTCAACCTGACTGGAATAAAAAAACCCTCAGGGCATTAATGAGACACAAAAATGTAGTGGGTATATTTATGCGGGTGCTTCCAGAGAGGTTTAGTTGAGGAACAATTTATCTTAAATAAGGGTAGCACCACTCTATGGGCTAGCATCCTGGACTAAATACAGAGAAAAAAAGGAGTAAGGTAGCTAAACCCCAGTATTCCCCTTCTTCCTTCCTGGTCTGGCCATAAACCAAGTTGCTTCCAGTGCCCTTCCTTCCCTGCCATGGTGAACCACCTTCTTCTGAACTACAAGGTCAAACAAATCCTTTCTTCCTTTATGGGCGTTGGCACTGCTTGGGAGCACGTCCTCTACCAATCATATCAGAACCTCCAGGAAAGGGCCAGGTCCCAGGACCACTCTTATCTTCTCTGGTGCTCCCACCCGGTTCAAATCTGTGAACACAGCAAAAACCAAAGCAAAAATCTTCTATCTAGGACCCAAGTTTTAAAACTATCAGTTGGAAACATAAGAGAGACTGCATAAAGTATGAAGGTCATGACCCATCTGGCAACAATAAAAGATTTATGAATGTGTAAGCAAAGAGTAATTCAGAATCAAGTAAGTCCTCACCCCCAATGACTCACAGCTCCCTGCAGGAAACAGTATGTGCAACATACTATACAAACCCAAACACCTCAGCTCAGATTCCAGACTAGACTTGGATCCTCCTGTCTATACAAAATCTTCTGCTTTTAAAGTAATAGAATGGAATAATTATGGGGCAGAAGCCTTAACAGTTTCCTGCAGTTGGTTTTCTCTCTCCACGAAGTTCCAAATTAGTACAAATATGAGTTTCATAGAAGTGTTAAAAACTCAGACTTCGTAATCCCAACAGAATCTCAAGCAATTTCAGACATGGCCCTACATACCCTTCTGCTATTTTGTACAATGTATGTCAAGCAGGGAGCTCAGCACTGATGATTATAAAACAAAAATATCAACTTTGAAAAATGTTCTTTATCAAAGGATGATCTTTATCATGTAGAAACAAACACCAAGTAGAAATTTAATTCATGAGAAACAAAGGAGCTTATCTCATTAGTATGCAGACTTACTCTCCAGGGCAGGAGGCTATAAATGGACATGTTTAGAAGCCTTGGTATGAGAACTAAATTCTGATATGGGATGGGCGCATGATGCCATCATTTAACACAGAGAACAGACACCATTCTGGGAAGCATCTTTTAGGAGACTGAGAATCAGGGAGAGTGGTATGTGTAGCTACAGAGCCAGGATCTTCACCAGGACTATGATTCCCATATTTGTCAAGCAAAACAAATTGAAATCCATGGGTAAAGAGGAGCAGGAAGAGGAGGAGGAAGAAGAGGACAAAAGAGAAGAAGGAAGAAGGGGGAGAGAAGGAAGAAGAGGAGGAGGAGAAGAAGGAGGAAGAAAGCTGGAAGTTACATGAGAAAGGACTGGAGGATGGAAAGGGTTGCTGGGGTGGGAGTGACTATATTCTGAACATATATGAAAATCTGAAAGAAAAAATAATTAAAAAAATAATAACATTGATTTAGTTTGTTTTAATGATTAATAAAGGTCTTAATAAAGATTAACTATTGGAGGACTGTCAATCTAAATGTGAGAAGGAAGACATAGAATTTCACAAACAAAATTAAAAATATTCACACAGACAAGCAGGAGGGAAAAGCAAGCCTACCACTTTTACTGGCAAAAAGTGCATCTATGTGCATGTGTCTACAGCCATACCAGAATGTGTGTCTGTGAGTAAGACAGAGAAAAGAGGGTGGAGGATGCAAACTGAGACCAAATGGGGACAGGTTTCACCCCAATGCCAATTCTCAACAAAAACTGAATTATTCAGATTATGTAACAACTTCACAGAGGGTCTCTAGAATGTTTTTTTCTATGTAACATATCATGACTTGAGTGGTGGAAGAGTGCAACTGATCAGTCAGAAAAACTCACTCAATACAGGCTTTGCAAGATGTGGCAAGCATGTGTCTGCATTCTATAAAGAGCACCTACAGATTTGTTGGATTACAAGACCAACACGATCACTAACTGCTCCCCCTGCTCTGAGGACATAATCCTGGATGGTCCAGCAGACTCTGGATAGCTACAAACATCCTTGCTAATCAAAGGGAAGAAAATTAGAGAGAGAATTAATGATGCTATGCTGTAGCCAAGAGATGTCTCCAGAACTAGAAAAGAGAGTTCTCCTAGAGCCTCCAGCAGTGTAGCTTTTGGTGACACCAAGTGATGTCACCTAGTGGGACTTGTGAGGACTCTGAACTTAGAACCACAAGTGAAGTAGGGGGACACTGTTTGGGGGCATTTGCACTGTGGGAATTTGCTCCTGCAGCAACAGGAAGCTGATCTCAGTGAAGAGTTTTTCTTTGGAAACAGGAGCATTCTATATTCTCTTTTTATTGCTGTATGCATGGTCCTTGATTCATGATTTACAAAAGTCCATTTGCATTACAGAGACTGACTCATGAATGGATTTTAGAACCAACTAAAATTCTTGTTTAACTTCAAGATGTGTGTAGATAGACCTGTCAGATGTCAAAGCATGTGACAGCACTTGGCAGGACCCTGATCTCCTGTGGGGGAACAGAAAGGCCAGTTGGTGGCTTTTTGCAGCACCGTTACTAATTACAGCCAATACACTTTAATCCTAACTAGGATATAATATGGAATCTAGTGGTTGTTCCATCTCTCACTAAATTAATTAAGTTGTGGCAATAGGCAAGATCTCACCACCTTCCTAAAACAGAAAAACACACCACACATAAAAGAGAACACACATAACAGCCCTTTCCATGTGCAGCTGCAAGAGGTGAGAACCCAGCACCATCTGCATGGTCAAGGAGCGCATGGTGACAGTCAACTGAGACCCATGTCATAGTGCTTCATAAGGATGAGCACATCAAATGTTCACAAGAACCTTTTGAAGTAGATGTTATCTACAGGTGCATTTAGAAATGATGAAAGGGGACTGGAGGTGTTCAGTGACTCACCTAAGTTCACAAGTTAGAAAGCAGAGGATCTGGGGTGCAAATTCACCAGAAGGCGCTTTCCACAAACCCACGGCTTCATTTACTATTCTTCACTTGGAAGCAGAGTTTTTCTGGTGTTCTAAAAAAATAAATCCTAGGGGGAAGATGGATGTTGATGAAAAAAAAAAAAGCCAAATCCAATTTACTTTTGACAAACAAACAGGTGGTATTACTTAGGGAGAAACACCAGAGGATGACTTGGGACAGGATTTGTGTTTTTAATATTTCATTAGAGAGAGGCAAAGTCTCCTGAGAGAGAGACTCAGACTGGATATTTCAAAGCAGAAGCCAGCTTGCCTCAGTGGGTTATCACAGAGGGGTTCTTTCTGTGACTTGTTTTCTGGCATTGTTGGCGATGATGGCCTGTGAGGTGGTGAACAGTTCGTTTCATAGTAACCAGCATGATGCCTTCTAAGTTATCTTTCTCTGGTAGAGAAAGTCAGGGTTTGAAAGCCAGTCTGGACCACCAGGTTGGGTGGCTTTTGTGGGAAGGTGGTTGATGACCGACTGCGACTTTTTTTTCTTTTTCCTCCTCAGATCTCCTCATCTCCTCAGTTTCCTGTACATGGTTCATGCATTTATGTGCATGTGTGCTCATGTGCAGGCTCACTCTCCCATGTATGGCTTGAGCGAGCCAGGAGGGTTATCTTCCTCAGTCACCCTGTCTTCACCTAGTTTTTTGAAACCTAAAGTGCTCAGCTCACTGAATCTGGAGCTGTCCATCTCAGCTACACTGGGTGCTGAGCTCCTGGGATCTGTTAGTCTCCACTGGGGTTGCAGACACGTGCACCCAGCAAATGCACAAGTACTAGGGTTCCAAATTCAGGTTCTTCAGCTCCCTTCACCCAGTGCTGCCACCATGGCTAACAAATGGTGACAAGCTTCTATCTAGGAAATTTACAATTACCTAGAGCACTTAACCAGTATATATTTCACAAAGAACTGTAAGTTACTATTAAAACCAGAAAGTTAAAATACAACCACAGGCACTTAGCACCTGAGAGAGCTGAGCATATTCAGCTTCTCCAAATACACCCAGTGTCTCCACTGTCCTCCATCCTTCAGAAGCCCAGGAGCCCTTCCAACTGGTGATGGGTTTACATTCTCATGCCTGTTTCCATGACTTACAAAGGTTCAATATCTTCTCATTCTTGCCAACATTTATGTTTAATAGTAGCCATCCTACTGGGTATGAGGCACTCAGAAAATCACTTATGAGTCTTCTATCTGTATTCTTTTATTTAAAAAAATGTATTTTATGTACATTGATGTTTGCCTGCACGTATGTCTCTCTGTGAGGGCATCAGATCCCCTGAACTGGAGTTTCAGTCAGTTGTGAGATGCCAGGCAGGTGCTAGGTGCTATCAATTGGACCTGGGTCCTCTGGAAAAGATGTTAGTATTCTTAAATGCTGAGACATGTCCAAGCCCCTTTCACTGCATTCACACAAGAATTATTAACACATAATTATCTCAATAAAAAGAAAAATTATATAGACAGTAACAGTTCTGGTTGCAACTTCCTCCCTCATCATTTTAGTTTTAAGTGAATTTCATTCACTAATCCGCCTCTACCGTCAGGATCATGCTCCCCTCCCCTACAAGATGAAACAGTAAATATGAAAACTACCTTAACTTGTGGGTCTGAAATGCTTGCTACATGTGCATTCCTGAGACTAAACTCAGTCAACAAAACCCACAACTGCCAGTACAGGTGAGGAGACATGAACTACCATAGCTGATTTGCACACATCTACAAATAATTCTGGAGACTTGCAACTGCATGTGTCATTTAAAAGGATATTATTCTCTTATGCCCTGGATGGTCAAAGTCCCCAGATGCTTAGATATTAAAGACCTGGCCTCACTGCAGCAGTATTCAGAGGTAACTTGGGATGGATCACAAGGGCCCACAATATAACGGGCTGGGGAGAAGCTTTCCTTATAAGAGAATGTAGAGTTCTATCACTGATGTGCAGTCTCACACAGTCCTAGAAACAACTATTGGTTGAAAACCTAAAACTGTAAAATAAACATTTTAGAAAATATGTCTCCTCAGGTATCTTGTCACAGCTACAGAAAGACTTAAATGCTAATTTCAATTATAGTTTTCTTTCTAATTAATATCTGACAGTAAAATGTAATTACTACAAGTAATGAACCCACATCCATACTATTGAGATTGGCAGTTCCTCCCCAGTGTCCTGTTTCTGTCTTTGCATCCTATCCAGGATACTAGATTATGCTTTGTGGTTTCTTAGGGGCCTCCTGACTGGGACACTGCCCAGACTTCATGCTTTGAGGAGTGCCAGTCAGGAACTCTGTAGAATGACCTTCCATTAGAACTTCCACAATATTTTTTCTCCTTTTGAGCCCTGGGTGGTGAGCTAGGAAGAAAAGCACCCCTCTTGCTCACAGTGTGCCGTGCACACAGGATCAACACAAATATGGCTGGTGGTCTGAACCTTAAGCACTTGCCACCTGTGGCTGCCAGGAGCTCTGGAAGGCAGTCCTTCTGCCTACCAGAGCATCCCATCATTTTGAGTCTGTGTGTATTTGCTTTGTTTTGCTTTCTATGCGCAATGCAAGCAGCTCTAAGCTCATGACACTTTCCACTGCAGTAACAGAATCTGTGTAGTTGATCCCATCCAACCCGGCACTGTCGATTCCTACTATTATACACACATTCTTGACATATTAAAGATTCCTCTTTTGGTGACAATAAGGCAAAAATACTTTCAGACTTGTGTGCTTCTTCCGGCCAGCTCATGGGTCACGGCCCTGTAGATAGTAAAGGACTGTGCCGTGAGCTTGATTCAAGTGCCCAGAACTCTAAACGTTTCTTCTCATCTACTGTCTTTCTGTATTCTGATGTAATGGGTGAGGAAACATCAGAATACATGATCATTGTTGTGTCTGAGAACACTGGAGTCTCTTTTGCTAGTAGGATAAGCTGCCTGTGTCCCGATGAAGCAGTCCACCTCCTAAATGGAAGCTACTTGTCTTAGCTCCCCTGGCCAAAGTATCTTTCTGAACCATCCCATATTGCACAAAATAGTATCTTCGACCCCAAACCATGTCCACAGCATCTCCTTTCTATACAGTAACACAACCACAACATATTTTCAAAAGCCATTTACTCTGCCAACTCTACCTGCACTTTAAGGCTACTAAAGGCTTTTATCCCTTCCACAATTCCTCACTCTTATCCAATGGTCTTCATTACAGAGGTCACTATGATCAGGCCTTCTGTAATGCCTCCTCTCATACTGGGATGCCCTGCAGGCTTTTCTCCTTACTATTTCTTCTTAATCACCTGTATTTCTGGCCTAGGGGAAGCCTTTCCTCCATCCACACTCTTAACTTTATACCATCGCATGCTGTTTTCCAGCTCTATATGCCTACTGCTAGACTTCTTACATTTAGCTGCCTAGAGAATCTCCATGTGGATGTGCAATGCACGCTTTAAATCTAGGATGTATAAAAGCATTCGGATTTTTTCACTCAAACAAAAGAAAATCAATACAATAAAAAACAAAAACCCTAGTGTTGTTTGCACAGGAATTCCCATCCTGGCAAATGAAATGGCATGAACCACTCACCCAATGTCAGACCAAAAATGTGAGACTCCTAACTCAGACTCCTTATCTTCCAAGCCACTGTACTAGCAAACCCTGCAGGCAGGCTGGCCTTGAAACTGGGCCTCAAATCCAAGGACGTTTCTCTTCCTCTACTACCCAGCCCTGCAGATCTGCTGCACCTCTCCTGGCCCTACACAGTTCCCATAATTCCATTTCTACCTCTCCTATAATTCACAGGCTGTTCCCAAGGTTCTCCAGCAAATGATTGTGATTATCGTGGAACAGATTTTTTAAAAAAGATTAAAGGTAAATAAATGTCCAAGGCACAGACTGAGACTCGGTGTCTACCTGATTTAAAAAAAAAAAACAATCTATAGATAGCCCATGGAACAATGAAACAATAATAAAGGTGCTCAGCCTTTGGCAGAACCATTAGCACACAGGATCATCTAACATAAAAATGCTGTAGTTTACAGAGTATCCGCCCCCCCCCCCAGTTGGTTCAGGAAAAGATCAAAGACTATTCTAGTTAAGTGGAGGGTCTAGCATAAGAATCTAACCTTCTGACAACATGACACAATGCTGTCAACCAAGAAGCTCAAGATTCAGAAGGGTACAATCCAAAAAAAGAAAAAGAAAAAAAAGAAAGAAAAGTTTTTTTTTAATTGAAAATTTCTTTTAAAAAGTTGTATGTGTGTATATATATGTGTTTTTGTCTATGTATGCATGTAGTTTGTGTGTAGTAGTACCGACAGAGGCCATAAAAGGGTCTTTAATATCCTGGAGCTGGAAATTACAGGTGGCTGTAAGCCAAACTGTGGTCCTCTGAAGAGCAGCTGAGTTGCCCCCCAGCCTCACATGCTCTTTAAAAGCTTATCTTGGGCCACATCTATAACACTCCTAAAGCAAATCCATCATCATGCCACAGGCTGAACAAACCTGGTAAAGCCACAATATATTTGTACATAGGAATTATGGTTATGGAGATCAAAGGATTGAATATACTCGCTTACCAATGGTTGCAAACAGGTGATTAATAACAAATGGTTGGTGTCTAGAATAATGGAAACCCTACAAAACAGAGAAAGAGACCAAGACAAAAGAAAAGACAGGCAAAACACAGTCACTGCAGAGAGACAGCACAGATGGTGAACACCCATAAAGATCATTCAAACTATCCATCTCTTAAGACCACAGTAAGAGTCCACTTAACACCAGCAGGGGAACCAGAAAAGGCTGCTAGTGGAAGTGAGTCCACGTGCTCTGCTAGTGAATAAATAGGATATGCTCCTTAAAAAAAAAGAAAAAAAAAAAAAACCAACTCAGAATGACTCTACGGAGCTACACGTGCATGACTGCAAGTTTCCACACCAACAACATTCTGAAAAGACGCTTTCACTGTGCTGAGGAGTGTATGAAGTCACAACCGGATGTCTATCAAAATGTCACTTCACTGACCATGACTTCCCCAAGGATGCGGCCAATAGGAGCAGGCTGTTCCCACAGAACAGGATCTACCTCAAGCTCACTGGGTGCCTAGAACTCAGCCCCTTGGGGTGTGTCAGATCTAATCTACAAACAAGGAGATTGAAACTATGTGAGCCAGTGACCTGCTCAAGATGTCACAGCCAATCAAAATCCCTGTGAGCCCACAGCCTGGGTCTCCTGATCCAGAGTCTGTAGATCTATAAAAAGAAGGACCTCATTTGCAATAGTGGCACAATCTGCAAAGCCACTGTGTATAGCCTTGTTTGTTAGACTTATTAGACTTAGCAGTCAAAACTGAGAGTAAACACTGCATCATTCTACATTGGATGGGTGTGTTGACTGGGCCTTGAAGTTATTTTATAGTCAGTACACATGGCCTACATTTTACTTAATTGATCAACATTAGTTTTACGGTAGATTACAACTATGAGCAGCAATTGTGAGATGAGCCCCACCCTAACCCAGCCTTATTTCCTCTGTTCTGTGAGTCACTTAGTCACGTAAACTGAACATTCTTAAGTATCCAAACTATTGGCTCCTGAAATAAGGGAAAATGAAATGGCCTTTTTCTCTGCAACTTTTAAACTTCCAATCTGTAGTAAGTGAAGATGCCCAAGAAAATCTGAGGATGGTTCAGAATTATTTGTACCCAGCACCTATTCCTCCCAAGGGTTAAATGTGACCTAGCTAAAGACACTAATAGCAAGACTGTATAAGCAGCTCTGTCAGTTCACTATGTAGATAGCTTCTTGTGGCCACCATCTATCAAGAGACCTTTCTCTTACACATGCTCACGGTCACACTCATCTGTGGTGTGCTTGCTTGACCTCTATGAACCTATGCAAAGCAGTTTCACAATAGCCAGAATACAGAATAGAGGAGGCTCCTTATCGCATGGCAGACAGGCAGCAGAGGACAAGTCACACCAGACTCTAACTTCTAAGTTTCCACCACCCCCAACAGTGGTAGCAACTAGGGACAGAGCTAACAAATGAGCCTATGGGGACATTTCCTAGAGAACATTAATGTAACTCCTCCCTTGCTTTATTTTGATCAGCACTTAAATGATCATTCCATATGCAACATATATGCATAAATTTGTATACATATATACTTATACAATGACTCTACAATGTGCCAAGATAAGAAAGAAGGAGAAGAATGATTTCGGAGGAACAGACAGTGCCCAGGACTTCCTTTGATGGATAGTAGTCCTGTGGGACTAATGAGGATCAGCTCAAATATGAGGATCTAGAAGTTCTAAGCCAGGCCCTTTATCATGCAATCTACCAAAACTTGGATCTAATGTGGGTACATGAAGGTTATTAGTTTTATTTTTTAAATAGAAAACACCTGATTGATAAAGTATTCTGTATCCACAGTCAAAATAACATGTCTCTTCACAAGCAATATCCAAACTGTTAAGCAAAACTCTTGAGGAGACAGGACACAGAATCAGCCTGCTAAAGAGTTTTTGGGTTCTCCAAAGTTCCAGCAGGCTCTCATAGAACTTGGAGTTCCAATTCTAATCACCAGGGCACAGTGACATATGAACTGCAATCCTGAAGGCAGCAGGGTCTGGTCAGATCATTTTCTAATGTCTTGAGAAAATGACATATCTGACAGCCATGAGGTGTCTCTGTCACTGTTCTGTTGCTGTGAAGAGACACTGTGACCAAGGTAACTCTTATAAAAGAAAGCATGTGGCTGGGGGTTTGCTTACAGTTTCAGAGGTTTGGTCCATTATCATGGCAGGGAACAAGGCTGCACAGATGGTACTGGAGCAAAGATAAAGGGAGAGGGAGGAGGAAAGAAGGAGAAGGAGGGAGAGGAAAGAGGGTCAGAGGCAAGGAAGGAGGGAGAGAGACGAGAGGGAGCGAGGGAAGAGAGGAAAGGAGGGAGGAGAAAGAGGGATGGAGGGAAGAAAGGGGGGAGAGAGAGAGATCACCAGTACAAAGCACCCCCCACCCCACCCCACTCCACCCCACCAATGCCATACTTCCTAATCCATGACTTCAAATATATGAACCTATGGGAAGCATTCTTATTCAGCCCACCAGTGGTTACTGCCCTTAGTAAGGTCAGAACAATTTTTCATACTCAGTGCTCTGTGGTGGCCTAGGAAAAGGTCCCAATTGGAATTTATTAAAAAACAAAACAAAACAAAAACAGAAACAACCCTTGTTTTCACATACAGGGATCCATATTTATGAGTTGCAATGCTATCCAGGTGTTCAAGTGGAGGTCTATGAGCATGTCCCATCTGCTAGGAGGTTACTGCCCATGAAAAGAGGGCTTCTGTGCACTAAGCATTCCTCCTAGGATCAGTAGAAGGGGTAGGGTCTGCCGCTTACACACTGACAAAAGGGAGCAATTATAAACAACCCCGGATGAAACACATTTTGCAATCACTTATGAAAAGAAGATGGATATGGGAAGACTTGATTTTTAAAAAATATGTTTCTCTAGTTTTCTAGGAAGCTGTAGTATGTCAGTGAAGATAAGCATAAGAAAATGATCATTTTCCTGACCATACAGAAAAAGCTGGTTTCACAGGTTAAAAAGCTGTGCTTTTAATGTGAAAAGCTATACTCCTCAAAAGGGACCAGGGGCAGTACTAGCATACAAGTGGCTACTGAACACCAAAGCCTTTGTTGCTTCTGTGGGTAATCTTTGTCAGGGCATGTCTGACTGTAAGATGGAATCACTGGTCTAAGAGAACCCTGAGCACCTAGGCCTATGGGCTTAAGCAGCCTTTACAATTACCTTGGCCCAACTCAGATCTGCTATTGTTGCCTCCCTCCCACTGTCTATCCCTCCTTTCTTCCCCCCTTTCTTCCCTCCCTTCACACTACTTTCCTTCAGTCTCTGAAAGGACTCTTCAACTCTTACTTACTGGATAGAGATTTTGCTATGAAGGTAGGGATGGGGGGGGGAAAATCAAAGTTGATGTAAAAATGAAAGGTTTGGGGGTAAGGGAGGACACTACCCGTCTCCTGAGCTCCCTATGTTTTTTATCTCTCAAAGCCATGTTCAAGGAAAGTACACAGTTGTCACTGTCATCTCCAAGACATGGGAAAGGTAATGTAACATCAGGAGAGGAAGGAAGTCCAGTTTTTAAACAGCAGACCTTTGGTCCCAATGCTAACTGCAGACGTATCATCTAGCAAATGAGGTAATTCATCTGCAGTGAAAGCCAGAGACACACCAGAGAGGGCAAACCCCATACCAACCCCACCAGGATTCCACAACCATTCCATTATGGTAACTATAAGAGAAGGCAATGCCATAGGGCTTTTTATACAGCTCTAAATGTTTACCATGCAGTCATTTAATCAATTATTACAGATCTATTGACTGTAAGACCTAAGGTATCAAATGCTGTTGTCCTTTCTTGGCCCTAGAAATCACCCTAGACAGGAAGAAATTGGTCCAAGCTGAAGAGACTGGCCTAGAGTCTCTTCTGTTTCTGCAGACACTCAAGGAGTTATTTCCAGATATGCAGAGACCTCCAGCCAGAGAGAGACCACCAGTTATCTCTCTGAAGCAGCAGGTGGAACCCTAAAAACTTAAGTATCCATCAACCAACTTCATTTGCAAAGAGCTTTTCTGCGTAAACCCTGGGCGCTGGGCAAAGACACTTAATAGAAACCTCCAAAACAACAAATGTGGGCCCATGCTAAAAATAAGGAACAAACCAATCCAAGGCTCTTTGGATGTGGGCTGAGGCTCCTCTAGGGTTCATGTGCTGAAATCCCTGTTGTGAGGCACTAAGAGGCGTCAGTTTAATCTGTGACACTTAGGAGGACTGTTTGGGATAAGACATCATCATTGAAGTACAGATCTACGCATGAACGCTGTTGGCTTTTAACAGACATACTGTCTCTTACATGCCCCATGTGATAGTGTGCACAGCCTTGGACTCTGACAGCAAGGTCATCACAGCCTCTGGAATTTTGTTGCAACAATATAAAACAGACTGATACACATTAAAGTCGAGGAAAATTTTATAGCTCAATATAATCCTAGCAGCCACTAGAAGCTGGTGAAACCCAGTGAAGGTATCTCTCCCTTCAGTATAGCAGAGGAAAGCCTCACAGCACCTACCCCACTAAGCAATCAACATGAAATTTCAGTTTTCAAGTAAAATGCTGAGAGTGATCATGAGCGTGTGAAAGGGTATGCGAGCATCCTATCTCCATGCTCTCCATTCTCCTAGTGGGCAGGCCAGAGGTCTCCAAAATTTTGTGCCTTTACTTTAATGAAATAAGACCATTAGCCAGGAAAACAAAGCCCTAGAAAAGAGCTCTGAGACCCCACTACCCTCTAACTGCTCCTCAACCCAGTCCATATGTAGGCCTAGCAACTTGGTATATTCCTTGGGTACCCAGTAACGAGGGAACACACCCAAAACCACCATCCCAATCACCACTCCTCTAGACAGCATTGCACTGGTGTCCCTCTGGATGATGTTGTCCAGTCACTGCATTTCCTACTGGTACTTCAAAAGATCGCTGACCAGAAAGCACATGGCTAGCCCCAGACACCACTCCCTCTAGCACTCAGACCCAATCAGGCTACCAGACCTGCGTTGTGTCAAGTAGACTATTAAGTCTCTACCCATGTGTCCTTTCATTCCTTCAAATTGGTTGCAGTGTAACATCCCCAGGGCCTTCCTAGACTGCTTTCCAAAGGGCAGAGCTTCCTCCATGCCCCAGACAGACTGGCTATAGACAGAGTACAACCCTGTATAGTCTAACTGGTCCTACAAGAGTACCAGCCCTAGCCAGCCAAGACGCCTGGAACCATATTTTATGTTTTTGAAGCTACTATAAGACAGTGCCAAAAGATTCCTGTGTTTCAGTGATCACTTTAGACCAAATGAAAGAGAATTCTAACTCACATTAAAAAAGTACATTCACAGAAATCATTATTCCAAACTCCACAGACCAAATAATAGATTCAAGACTATCTTAAGACAATCAAAATGACAGAAATAATATGAGACTTGTGGGAAAGGGAAGGATGGTGGGTAGGTGTCACTCCTTCAATTCTGAGGTGGTACTTTACAGATGACAATACACATTCCACAAGGTGTTTCTCACTGTTAGCCAGAGGGAACACTGCATAAGCCGCCACACCCGAAGTCAAAGGTCACAAGCTATCAGTCATGAGTGAGATATATTTGTGAGTTGGGGATATAGTTCAGGTATGGACTCCCCATCTTTCATGTATCTTTCACACCACCACCACCACCACCACCACCACCACCACCACACACACACACACACACACACACACACACACACACACACACGCGCGCGCTGCCTCTGTGTGTGTGTGTGTGTGTGTGTGTGTCTGTCTGTCTCTCTCTCTCTCTCTCTCTCTCTCTCTAATACATTACTGTTATATAACCACATCTTTGACCACCAATATCACTTTGGGGACTCCAGCTGCACAAGGTCAGAATTTCCTTCTATTATAGCTCAAACATATCTCTCATACAAACTTGTGAAACTGTCCTAGGAATCTTTATTTATCTGAATTTCCTTCTCATGAGAACTTATCTTCTCAGCACTAAGCTGGACTTGAACTTGACCAGCCTAAAGACCACTCTTTTCTCCCTGCTGTAAGCGTTTGGTCCCCAGCACATAGGCAACCTCAGCTCAGAACAGGTTCCAGAACGTCACTGCATAGAAGGGAGCTGTCTACTGGTCTGCATACTTACTTCTGTCTAAATATTCTCAACCACCTACTCTCAGGTTGGAACAGTGATAACCTGGTGTTTGAACTGTGTCCCTTAAGAGCTTAAATTTAATGGACTTCAGTAAATCAGGGACATTCCTACTGCCATTATTACTAATTTAACAACTACTATGCAGGGGCTGGAGAGATGGCTTATTGGCTAAGAACAGGTGCTACTCTTGCAACAGACCTGCGTTTGGTTCCCAGCACCCACACTATGACTCACAACCACCCATAACTCCAGTTCCGGGGCATCTGACACTTTTGACCTCCAAAACATTAGCGCATTAGAGCATATGCATGGTACATATTCATTCATATACATACAGGCAAAACAATCATACACAAAAGTTAAAAAGCAACTAGGCGGTGGTGGCGCACGCCAGTAATCCCAGCACTCTGGGAGGCAAAGGCAGGCAGATTTCTGAGTTTGAGGCCAGCCTGGTCTACAGAGTTTGTTCCAGGACAGCCAGGGCTATACAGAGAAACCCTATCTCGGGAAAAATAAAAAACAAAAAACAAAACAAAAAACAAAAGCAAAAACAAAACAAAACAAAACAAAAAAAAGATAAAAAGCTTAATATTATTTTAAAAAAACTACTAGGCAAATTAAGTATTTAAAGCAAGGAAACCAAAACAAAAAACATGTAATCAAAGAAACAAAAACCCAGCCAAGTCTCTTTTATGCAGAAATGTATATATGCTTACCTTTGGCATGCAGTTATAAGAGGTGACTGGAAAAATTGTAGCACTCTTCAAAAAGATGATGTTTTCTGCTGTCTGAGGACACCTTAAATGTGACAGAGCTACAGTGATCCTCCAAGCTCTTAAGCCAGCTGGGATGACACTATAGGAGTAGAACCTGTGGGATCTGTAGAGAAATGAAAAGGAACAGGTATTAGGTGTGCTTGTTTATTTGAGTTCAATTGTCCATTTCAAAGAAAAAAGAAAAAAGACACTGGAGCTCAGCAGTTAAAAGTGTTTACAACTCTTGCTGAGGACCTGAGTTTATTTCCCAGCACCAACTGCTTGTAACTGCAACTCCTAGTTGATTCAATATCCTCTTCTGGTCCTAGATACCTGTTTTACACAGGCAGAAGCCCGCGCGCACACACGTGTGCGTGCACACACACACACACACACACAGGCACACTGACACTGCATGAGCAGCAGATAAGGAAATCACAATGGGAGAAAGGCTCTCAAGTATCTCCAGTCCTCTTCTCTACTCCTACATACCGCCACAAACAGAAGGAAAGCCTCCAGAGGCAACAGAGGCCAGGCCATAGGAAGAGGGGCACACAGAGCCCTGTCTACAACTGACAGGCTCTTGCACTGCCATTTGTCCAGGTGTCATCCACTGAGTCCCCAGCACGAAGGCTCAAAGCATCCCCTGTCTATACCAGGGAATCTGAGACGAGCACTCAAATTTACATGGTAGTTAAGAGGCAAGCAGCTAACTCAGGTGCCCATCCTCCGTCCTGCTTGTGGAACTGGCAGTGCATTCGCTGTGCACATACTTGGGCAAACACTTCTGGTATCCTCTGGCATTTTCAAGAGGATTCTGGTGTGCTCTGCAGATTCCCAAGAGAGTTCACTGGCATCTTTAATCATTTCAAGCCCAGAGGGGATCTGTCCTGACAGTTCGATTGGAGGAGATCTATTAATTCATTCCTAGGATGATTATGTCCTCAAAATGTTAAAAGCCTCACAGAAAAATTAATTCTATTTTACTCAAATAGGAAGTGATAATTCAAGCAGGACTATCGTGAAATGTTACAAGGCAAGTCCATAAATTTTGATTTAAAAATGAATCCCTCTGTATGCATTCTCTATCTCAAGAGTCGGATGGTTTTAACAATTTGAATTATTATAAGGAAAAACCTACAAGCAAATACAATGAGAATACTTAATGTCTTTCTGTAGGTGTTTACTGTAAGATAAAACAAAGTGCTGGTATCTAAACTCAAGTTCTTATTTCTCCTGCTGAAACCATAGTCTTTATTACCTATGTGACTTTGGCCATGACCCTACCAACCACCTCTACATTTCTAAGTTCCAGATTTGTGCTAGAAGAAAGTTAGATTTTTAAAGATTTTAATTAATAGAGAACTTGTCTCAACTCAGGCTTTCTAAAGAATACTTGTACGGCTACTGGATCTAACAATTTTCGAGGGCATACATGAATGACTGCTTTTACAAAGCATTAATTCAATTGGGGAGTGTGTAAGTCAGCTTTCTATTGCTATAACAAAATACCCAAGGAAAATAATTGACTTAGATAGAGGAAAGATTTATTATGGCTCAGCGTTTTAGAGCATTTAGTCCATAGGAGGCTGGCTCCATTGTTTTGGGGCCTATGGCAAGACAGAACACCATGGAAGGAACACATGATATAACAATGTTTGCTAACCTCACAGCGGATAGAAAGTGAAAGAGACAGAAAGCAGCCTGGGTTCCAATATCCCTTCCAGATATCAGGCAAGGGGACCTAACTTCCTTCTTGGAAACCAGTAGTTCTCACCTTTCCTAATGCTGCAGCCCTTTAAAACAGTTCCTCATGTTGTGGTAACCCCAACTATTAAATCTTGTTGCTACTCCATAAGTATAATTTTGCTACTGTTATGAACTGTAATGTAAGTATTGGTGTCATCCTCCACCACTGCCATATCACAACCATGTTTAAACACATGCATCAGTAGACACAATATATATCCACCACGTATGCACTGTCACCCAGACTCAGCAATCACAGGCTCATATACAGCCCTCTCCAGGTGAGAGTAAAGCCAGACACACGTACAACCTCATTGGCCTAGACAACTCGGCACACCCCAAGACAACCACGTACAACTCTATTAGCACATCAAAGTGACTATTAGTTCTTTAATATAAATTTCCCACCTGCAATGTGTGTAACAGTGCTTTTATAGCTAATTCATTACAATAAGGGTGTAAGTCATGTTTACAAAGTACAAACTACAATTTCTGATCTGCCTCCTAAGGCTACTTTAACTCTATTTCATTGAAATGATGGCGCTACGGTCTCTAAGCTGTCCATCCTACAGAGGTAGGGCATTCTGCACCCATAGATTCAGGCTGGTGTTTTCCACACAGTGACAAATCCCTGACATTCTAGTAGGTTAGTAGTTATGCCTAAAGACCTCTTAGATGGGAGAGATTATCTCGAGGAAAAACGCTTGGCTCCCAGAGCTAGACATAGAGAATTGCCTGTTTATTTGGTGCTTTAGCAAGTGGGAGCAATCCACCCTTCCCTAGCCCTACCCTAGCCCTGCCCCTCTACCCTTATTGAAGACTTCCCTGTGGGCCAAATCTCTGTTCTTTCTTCGCTCTTGGATTAGAGTCCTTCGAGAAAAAAGTAAGTGTGTATATTTTTCTGGCTGGGTAAAGGCACATGAGGTCAAAAGCTAAAAATTACAAATACCTGAAACATCGACAAAGTCAGGTTTTTTCTGTTTTTAGCCATACCAAGGGGCCAATGAGCCTCTGCAGAGGCTGGAGAACTAGAGAGTGATTCCATGAATGAGGGAGATGCCTACAGAAAATGCACACTACCTTAGAAAAGCAGAATTTTATGTCTCCAAATGACCTTACTAAGAAACACAAGACCGTTTATACCAAATTATATGCTGGAATTATCTGTACGCTGCAAAATTACTGCCTTCCCTTTCCTCTTATTCTTAAAAGACAGCCTCCCCAAATGGCTCAGGTTTGCCTTGAGCTCACTATGCAATAAAGACTGGCCCCAAACTCACGACCCTGATTCGGACACCCTAGTTCAAGGGTTAGAGGTACACCACTGTGCCTTGCATTCTCTGCGGCTTTTCTATGAATGAAAAATCAAATACTTTTTTTTTTCCACACAGGGAATATTGTATTGTCTTATATAAACCCAAGAGTTTCCCTATAGCCTACAGTTAAACCAGAAACCTCACAAACCTTTTCAGTACATGCACCTGCATGTTATTTGAGAGCATGTATTAATTTATCCAGGCAAACAGTGAGCCTGTGAAACCCGCCAGCCACACAACTGTGCACCCCAGGATGGAGAGATCCAGAGCCCTATGCTGGTCAGGACCCGGAGCCTCATTAACTCGGGAGTAAGGCCCCGAGCCTCCAGGTAAAGGGGCTAGGAAGTGCTGCTAGGCCTCTACCCTTTTCCTACATCACACTGCTATGTGAGCTGCTATGGTCTAGATCAGGCCTCTGTGTCAAAAGCTTGCCTTCAAGTTTGCACTACCAAGTAGAAATAGAACCTTTAAAAACCTCAAGACTAATAAAAATAAGAAAATGGTGTCCACTGAGACATGAGTGTGCAGTGAGGCATGAGGTAGGTGCACACTGTAACATCACTTAGCTGGGCAAAGGGAGGGCTATCTCCACGTGCTACCACGTGGGTACCTTGGAGGGCTTCATGCCTAGTGAAAGTCCCAGGTGCAGGAAGCCAAGCACTGCAGTCTCAGTGCACAGAACAGCAGGAAGCTGGCTGCCCAGGAAGTCTGGACAGGGATTTGTGCCAACAGGTAACTTTATTAAAAATAAGTTCCGTAGCTCTAATTTAAATGAAGTTTTAAAAGGCTAATGGGTATAAAAATTTAACATGGAGGTTTCTAATTATTATAACTGAATTAAAAGTTAATACATTGTGCTTATATTTAGCTGTTTTAAAATATTCCGGATATTGGCCGAGCATGAGGGCCCACATTCTCTTTTCCACACCAAACCTCTCAGTGTCTGTAGTGTTTTCTCTCTCTTGGAAACATCTCTGCCTTCAGTTCCCAACATCACTGTCCAACCAAACCCACATTATTGAGGCACAAATTCCAAGAGGCTCTTCTGGAAGATCACCTTCAATTCCCATAAAAAATCATAGACCACAAATGCGTAACATTTACACAACTATCCAGGGAGGAAAAGTCACCATGAAGAGAACTAACTCCTCCTGCCCACGTGGCTCCAGACAGAACCTCACAGCATGCTCACCAGTTAATAAACTTTCAGGTTTTTGGTTTTGTTTTTAAGGGGGAGTGCTGTTGTTTGGGTTTTTTTTTCGGGGGGAGGGGGTGCTGGTTGGGGGGAGGGGATATTGTTTGATGTCTACCTGTTCTGGTTGTGTTTGCTTTGGAGACAGGGTCTTACTTTAGTCCAGGCTATCCCAGAACTTACTATATGGCTTAGGCTGACTTCAAACTCAGTCCTACATCATCCTCTCCAGTGCTGCTGGGCCTTAGAAGCATGAGTCACTATACTCAGAGAACTACCATTTCTCAATTACATCCACTGTTAATATCCAAATGGTAGTGTCACTTCAGGCCCTAAATCTTTTTCTTTCAAAGGTTCAGTCCCATACAGACTATACTCTTGAACAAGGTTCTCATTCTCTTCATCTCTCTTCCCACTTTGAGACATGGTCTCACTATGTGCCTCTGGCTGTCCTGGAATTCACTATGTACTAAGCTAATCCCAAACTCAGATCTACCTGCCTTCTGATGCTGGGATTAAGATATGCACAACAAATAGATGCTGGCCTATTTATTGTTCTCTAGCATGCCTGGAATTCACTCTGCAGCTCAGAGTGGTGTCAAATGCACAGCAATTTGTAGGGAAATTGGCCGCAGTTTCCCTACAGAGATGAGCTCCCACATCCTAGAATATTTCATTTATTATAGAAATTAGCAACAAGCCACTGAAAAGGATGGAATCATAGCACTTCTATGTCTCTCTCTCTCTGTTCCTCTCTCCCTCCATGTGTGTGTGTGTGTGTGTGTGTGTGTGTGTGTGTGTGTGTAAGAGAGAGAGGGGGGGAGCATGGGGTGGGGGGAGGATTTCCTATGGCAGTAGTCCAATTAATGTTTCATAAAGAACCATTCAGATACTGTGTCTGGGCTGAAATCCAATTAAGCTATTTCTGTGTGAATATCCCCAAAGAGACATCCTCTGAGTTTCAAGTGGTAATAGGCATAAATACCCAGATTAGCTGTGTCAGCACTTCTGAAATGGAAATCAGACAAGAACACAGAGATCAACATGGTGAGACTTTTAGCAGACACAAAGGACCAACAGGCATGTCAAAATCCATCTGGCACAGGACCAAATCCCATCCTTGGCCATCCAGATAATCCTCATCCCATGTGAATCCATACATTTATTTACACATTCTGAAATGATCAATGTCAACTCCACACAGCAACATGGTGTGCTGGAGAAACAGTCAAGAATAGATTTTGAACTCTCTCTGAATTCATAATTTTATTCATCAACCTTATGAAGTATATCCTTGAAATTAGTCTCACAAGAAAATATTCGAGCAAAGCCAAAAAACAAAAAACAACAATAACAACAAAACAAGCCAAAAAACAGAAAACAAAGAAACAAAGAAAACCCCAACAAAATCAAAACCAGAAAAACCTGGGGCACAGATTTGGGAAAGGGTCCAATAATGAATTAAATTACCCCTTTTCTTTGCCATCCAACTTAGAACTGGCAAAGCAGAGTTACAGTAGGAGGAAGAAGAGTGCTGGAAGCAGGCATTCAAAAGGTAGCAACATTCCAATTGCAGCCATCTTTATCCCAAGCAAATCCTACCTGAGACCTACAGAATTAGAATAAACACATGCTGCTGACTAAAGGTCCCAGTGTTCACCAATGGGTAGGGCAAAGAAGAGGAAATAGACAGAAGCCAACTAGAGACACCTCAAACTATGAACAGAATGAGTGGCCTGTGTGAGGCATGGGATGTGGAGGACTCAAACGGTTCCACACTGGAAGCAAACCCAGGTGTACAGCCTGCAGGTATATATCATGGGGAGGCTACTACTTAAGTAGAAAGCCAGGTTAGTCACCTTGTTGGCAGAACTACATGAGAAGTCTTACTTATTAAGGGAAAAGTACTGCATGCCCGCCAAGCGAAAACACTGCAGAAAAGGCACATCCCAGACACTGCCCCACCCTTCTGAAATAAGCCCAGGAGTGGGGGGTCAAAGTGGATTACAGGAACACACAGCCTAACTTCTCAATTTTATTTGCTATAAGAAAATTTGTCTACTAGAAAAAACAAACTAAACTTTTAGGTTGCTTCTAAAACTGCTCTGTGTTATACAAACTATCAGCCTTACAGTAAACATCCTATGAAGACAACCCCAGTAACTTTATTTTATATTAAATATTGCTTATTTTAGATAAAAATCTATGAAAGTGTATCTAATCTTCCTTTGCAGAGACTAACATCTAAAACAAAAGATGTCCATGACATTTCCTAGAGCTTCTCAGAGAAAAACTTTCCTAACTTTCCTAACAAGTGAAAATGAGGTTTCCCAAGAGTCATCATGCTAACACTAGTCTTCCATTCAACAAGCATTATGGAACAAATACCAGAGACTGGATGCTATCAACCTTCACGTGCACAGATGCAGAAGGACGAGGCTGCTAACTGATACTGACTGAGACTTCATCAGTCATGTAAGTTTAAAACTCAGCTAGAAAGTAAACTTTTCTCATGTGATATGGAGAATGAAGAGAAAGGATTGTCTTGCTTTTTTGTAAACATTAAATAGCGTAGAATGAGCCCAGTAAATACCATGCATATAGGGGCTCTATTGCTGCAACACAACACTATCACCAAGAGAAATTTGGGGAGGAAAAATAGAATTTGCCGGACTTTCGGGGAGTGGGGGGGCTAGAAAAGGGGAAATCATTTGAAATGTAAATAAATTATAAAAAAAAAGGAAAAAAAAATAATTTGCCAGATTGAACTGTTAGAAAATGCTCTCCAGTCTCTTATCTGATCTGTCTTTTTTTTTTTTAACTGAGCAAAAGAGAACATTTACAAGGCTCTATTCTCCAGGCACTCTTCTCCAAGGTCCCTCAAACACCACCAAAAGGATGCCACCCTGCCCCTGAAGAACACAAACACAACCCCCTCCCCCTTGAATTTCTATTCCTTCTCCATACTCTGCTGTGAAGATCACTCCTACCCACAGACAACAAAAATCCAGATGATTTGCCACACTCCTGCAGCAGCAGATTGTGTAAGTCTGCTTTCTGTTACTGTGTTAAAATATCTGAGAAAAGGAATGTCAAAGAAGCAAAGGTTTATTCTGGTTCACCTTCAGAGCTCAGGCCTTGGTGAGTTGCTTTCGCATGATACAGCATGTCATAGTTAGGGCTACAATCACTATGTTGAAACACCATGACCAAAAGCTAGCTGGAGAGGAAAGGGTTTATTGGGCTTCCTTCCACATTGTAGTCATCACTGAAGGAAGTCAGATGGGAAATCCACCAAGGTCCAGACCTAGAGCCAAGGCCTGATGCAGAGGCCATGCTGGAGTGCTGTCTACTGGCTTGCTCAGCCTACTTGCCTAAAAAAACCAGGACCACGAGCCCAGGGATGGCACCACCCTGGCAGGACCCACCCACAGTGGACCAGGCCTTTCCCCATCAGTCACTAATAAAAATGCTCCACAGCAGGATCTTATGGAGGCATTTTCTCAATTGAGAAATTGAGAAATTTCACAATTGTAGTTTGTGTCAAGTTGACATAAACTATCCAGGACAGAACACCACAACGAGAACGGAGGTGAGACAAGGCCACTCACACCATGGAATCAGAAAACTAAAAAGAAAATGGAAGAGTTTGGAGTTTGTGTCCCCATGTCCTCTCCAAGGGTATGCCCCAATAACTTAACTTACTTCCTCTAGAAGGTTCTAACACTCTAAGGTTTTATTCTAAAAGGCTCTATCACTTCAAGTAGCACAGATCAACGGCAAACAGAACTTCCTCTCAGACCTGAGCTCATTTTCAACCTTCTGCATGTTAATCACATACATATATGTCCTGGTTTGTGGTACTGGGGTCTCTCATACATAACTCTAAGTGCACTGGTGCCCATTATCCAAGGATTCACGTCCTGTAGTTTAAGTCACTTCCAATTAACCACAGTGTAAAAATATTGTCTTGACTCAAGAGAAACCAGTTTTATTATAGAATGAGGTTATAAAGGTTCTATCTTATTAGCTACTGCTATTAATCTCTTACTGTGAATAATTTGTAAGTTAACTCTTATTGTATGATGCATACATGCAGGGAAAAAAAAACATAGTATACATAGTGTTTGGTACTAGCCAGTTTCAGATGCGAGCTGGGTTTCTTAGAAAATATCTGCTGAAGACAAAGCAGATGTTCTCCTTGCCATTTGGCACTGGAGTTCAATCTTGGGAACTATGTGCCTCAGGGTCCACAGTCTAAATAGAAGAAATAGACCTTGATGCTGACAGTCACTTACTGGACATGCCTGGGGTACCATGGACATATTTTACTACATTCAATCCTAACAGCCATGTGACACCTCATTACACCCATTCACAGCACAGAACTTAGATAATTGCACAGGGCTAACAGAAACAGGTGACTTCACAGTCTGTGACCTTTAACTATGTTCACAGCCCTGGTGTAAACCTGTAGATAAAATGGGACAGATCAAATAGATGGCCACCATGCTAACTCCTCCAGTCACAGAGTGTATCAGAGGAGGAATCACAAAAAGGAGCCCCACAAACACTGGTGCAGAGACACATCTAACAACATCTTGCAAACAGTGTTCCCAAATGAGACCCTCTTGTGCCCGCTGCCAAACTCTGCATAGGAACAGCAGGGATTCGTACAGCCTTTGTACAATGTGTCTGGCTTGGCTTTTAGCTTCTGTTTTTTAAAATGCCATTTGAAGTTTCTAATCACATTTCTCCCAGGTATCGTTAAGGTCTTCTACAGCTAAGAATATCGGAGAAGTAGGCAAGGATGAGTCCGGGTAGAGACCAATTGCTTCCAGAGGTGAATGTGCGTAGCCTGGTAGACTGGACCAGAAGAGAGCCATCTGTTCCCTTTCCGATGCTAACTGACTCAGTAGCCTTCAGGCTGCTATTATCTTGTTTTCTCACAGGTCATCAGGGTACAGCTGGCCCTTAGTGTTCACGGAAGGCTGTTTTCAGGAGCTCTTGTCTATCAAAACTGACATATTGAAATTTTACAAGATGGGTAAAATATAGTGTCATATTTACATTTAACATACATACATTCTCCATACATAGACTTAAGTCATGTATTTAATGGTACTACATAAGTAATGAAACTATTTATAGAAATGTGAGGACATGTGTTCAGTAGATTCCGTTTTTTGATCCAAATATTTTACATCTATCTGAGGTTGGTTGCAATGGTAATATAGTGAGGAAATCAAGAAAACAATGGCAGATGAAACAAAACACACGGCTGCACAACTGAGAGAAGAAGGCTAGCCTCACAACAGAGACATCATGTCAAGGGTCACCAAGACTCTCTGTCCAGCCATCAACAGAACACCCATAGGAGGATGGCAAGGAGGACCTTGAGGTTTTCTGGGCATGACATGGCTGCTGAACAAGACTGGATCTACCAACATTCAATCACAGATAACAGAGGGGCTCATGGGAGCCCCAACCACTCCCCAAGGAGGAGGCAGAGGTGGGGGCTGTCATTGTTACCTATGCTTCAGTGAGTCACAAAACAAAGAAAAAAAAAGTCTGGTTGGTGGCATATGCCTTTAATTTGAGCACTTGGGTAACAGGTGTGCAGATCTCTGAATTCAAGGCCAACCTGGTTTATTTAGCAAGTTCAGGGCCCCGGGCTACATAACAAGACACTGTTTCAAAAGCAACAAAACAAACCAAACAAACAAAAGAACAAGCCCCAAAAGACAAGATAGTAGGAAGACTTGGTGAGAAAATGGAAGATTGGTATACAGGGATTAAAAAGGGCAGGAGTGGTAAATGGAACCAGAATGTATTATATGCATGAACAAACTTTCAAAGAATAAACTAATGAAAAGAGGTATCAGCTCTCGCCTGTCAAGCTGACAAAGATGAGGCACAATGGCCATGGCCTGCACCCCCTCCAGACGAGCTTTGTTAGGGCAAGTGCTGATATTTAACAAAGCAGGAAGGGAATAGTTAGGAATTCTCTCATGTATTCCAGCAATGTTTTTTTTTTTAATATATAAACTTATTTCAAAAGAAAAACATAAAATAAATAAAATAAAAATTAAATATAAGGAAAAGTGCTTCAGGCACAAGAATGTTATAGTGCTCAGGCTGGAGAGACCAGTCTCATTTGTGGGATATCAGCAGAGCAGACAGGCCAGGGGCAGTCACAGGCTGAGATATGAGAGAGACTGGAGCAGAAGTAGCTGGATGCCTGTTAGCAGGTGGCAGCACTGGTATGCTGGTACACTACCCACCCTAAAAGTGTCCCGGTTGCTAAGCAGGAAGCTTCCCGAAGGCAGGCTAATTGCTCTTGCTTTCCTCTAACAAATCTGCCCAGGAAAACGTAGCTAGCGCTGCACGCCTTGCTTGAGCAACATCACTGTGTTCCCATCGTTTCCTCATCCAGATTCATTAATCCACGAGCACTTAATTACTGTAGTGTTAATGGGCTCACTCCAGGCTTCCTATCTAGGCAATACATGAAAACATAATTTTTAAACCTAAAATGGACAGATCTCTTGGGAGCCTCGAAATAGACTTTATTTACTCTCCTAAATTGGTCTTCAAATTTTGAAGTTACATTTTATTGACTTGAAGTGTACTTCACATAGCATTAAAAATGTTATTTGAAAAAGGAGCAGGGCATGGTGGTGTATCCCTTTAATCTTGGTACTCAGGAGGCAGAGGCAGAGGCAGGCACATCTTTGAATTCAAGACCAACCTGGACTTATGGATCAAATTCAGGACAACCAGGGCTACACAGTCAGACCCTGTCTTTAAAAAAATAAAAGAATCGTTTCTCGGCCTTTTGGCTAAGATCAAGTGTAAAAAAATAAAAGAGTGTACAATTCCATAATCTTATTTATTTATTTATATGTGTGTGTGTGTGTGTGTGTGTGTATAAAAATAAACTCTGGTGTACAAAAGTCTTTATAAAAAGAGATCAGAGAGTTGTATGTAAGAAATAGTGAACTTGGCCTCTGGTGCCAGGAACAGGAAGTTCAAAGTGGACCTTCTATTAATACATTATTCTTTCAAATAAAATGTTTTTCAGCAAAATATCCACCTTAGGCAGAAGAGAATAAACCCTTCAAACTCCATTTGATGTCCTAAGGACATCTGTGTTCACAGTTCTCCTGGAGGCCAAATGACACTGAAAAAGACAAAGCACCCATAAATGAGTTTGTTATAATTGTGTTCTAGGAAACAGATTGAATCAGATTAACACCACTGTCCCTGTAGCCCTGTTCAGATGATTACACTGCTTAAACCTGCAAGTTCTGCCAGCTTAGGAAACTCGTGAAACAAAAAAAAAATCAATGACAAATTAATAATCACACCAAACCACCAAATTTCTGAGTAGCAGATTCACAAGTGGCTTCTTCTTGTTGAAAGAGCATGTTGTTTCTACAGAAAAACAAAGGCAGACAGGAGGCTGACATGCGGACACTTTGTCTCATCCGTTTGTGGCTCGGAAAGATTGGGCATCTGTTTGCCTCACTGCTGGGAATCACAATGAAGCAGTCTGTCTTGCAGTCTTACAAATTCAAGGACTTGTAGCTTCCATGCTAGGACAGCCCTCTCCTAAAGGCATCACCAGAAGCCACACAAAGAAAGCATGGCTACCTGGCTTCCCTCACACAGTCCACCAAAAGCCCTGAAAAGGTCTTTCATTTGTCCGTGTCACGTTCTCTATTCACATAGGCCCTTCTGCATACACAACTGAGTGTCACGTTCTCTATTCACATAGGCCCTTCTGCATACACAACTGAGTGTCACGTTCTCTATTCACATAGGCCCTTCTGCATACACAACTGAGTGTCACGTTCTCTCTCTATTCACATAGACCCTTCTGCATACACAACTGAGTGTCACGTTCTCTATTCACATAGGCCCTTCTGCATACACAACTGAGTGTCACGTTCTCTATTCACATAGGCCCTTCTGCATACACAACTGAGTGTCACGTTCTCTCTCTATTCACATAGACCCTTCTGCATACACAACTGAGTGTCACGTTCTCTAGTCACATAGGCCCTTCTGCATACACAACTGAGTGTCACGTTCCCTAGTCACATAGGCCCTTCTGCATACACAACTGAGTGTCACGTTCCCTAGTCACATAGGCCCTTCTGCATACATAAGTCGTATTGCACCTACTTTTGTCGAAGAGAAATGCTGACCAGGTAGGATTTGCTTCGTCTGCTCCTCTCTCCAGTCATCTGTCTAGATAGAACAGGATGAGGAAAGCAAACTTCTCAAATAGCATTAAAGGAACCAAACACTCCTCGTCATTCCTACACCCAGGGGAGACATCACAGGGAAGCCATCAAGCTCCCAAGGGATGGCCAACAGATCAGCCCTGACACGTGCACTCGGCTCATGTCTACCATGCCCAGACATGATCTGTGCAAACAAACTGAATTGCCACTGTTCCCAGCAGGCCTTCCATCCATGCTTATATACATGATTAAACTACTGACTCCGTTTAAAAGGTACTGAGTAGAATCACTAAACAGTGGGGACAGGATCTAAGAAATATCATATGAGGTGATTTCCTCACCAAGTGAAATGCCTACCACCTAGGTAATGTAACCCAATAAATGGGTCCACAATCACGTATGTTGCTTCTTACTGATAGTAAAAGCCGGGGAGCAGGAGAGGGAGAGAGAGGGAGAGAGAGGGACAGGGAGGGGGAGAGAGGGAGAGAGAGAGAGAATGCATACCTCAACCAGAGTTCCCCAGGCATTCACAAGTGCAGGTCACATGTACTGCGACTCTGAATGAATTCCAGGGGAGAATGCCTCAGAATCAGCCCGAAGCCACAGACCCTACAGTGCTGCCACTGATGACACAGCGAGCCTCCCCTCACCTGATGTATGCACCCAGCTTAGCCTGCTTCTGTGAGGCTGGGATCAACTGAAATTAGCTTTCCAAAACCGCTTGTTTGCATACATGGCTTATCTCAAAAGAAACCAGCACAACTCGTGTGATAATTATACTTCTGTTTATGAACCTGGGCAGAGAAGACCATTGATTTTCTCATGACTTTCCATTTCAAATGACCGGTATCTTTGAACAGTCTTAGCTGTAAACATCTGGTTTTGCTGAAAAACCAGCAAAGGGAAGAGGAAGGAAGACAGGAAGGAAGTAGGGTGAGGGGTAGGTCTGGAGGGAGAAACACAAGCCCTCAAATGCCTGCTGGAACTTGACAGGTTTGCTCAGCGTCAGCATACCCTCACTTGGGAACAAGTGGTATTGTGTTAGAGGCTGTCCTAGCATTATAGGGAACTTAACAGGAATTTCCACCCTCCTTTGAATGTGGGCAACCAAAAATGTCCCAGATGTTGCCAACTATCCTTTGGGTCTTAAAATCATCCCAGTGAGTACTGAACCAGATGACATGTAAATTACAGAAACAGAAATAAGCAGACAGGGATATTCATGTAGTTTCTAACTATCTTGGCATATGATTAAAGTATTTAGACAGATGTCACTGTAATTATCCCTTCTAAAATAACTGAATAAGTAGCACGTTCAGTGACTCAATATCAGGATTAAGTCAATTACAACATCCAGAGTTAGGAGCATGTCTTGCAATTCTAGATTGGGCATACTTTGCCAATGAATGTTAGTATACTTTTAATAAAAATTTAGGAAATATATATTTATATTTAGGAATATTGTATATTACCACTATATATTTAGGAAATATACAATTAGGAAATAAAGACTTAAATTAGGATAATATATATTATTTTCTAGAAAACAAAATGTCCAAATACATGAAATGTGCCACACAGAAAGTGAGCCTCTAAGTAGACTTGGTTCCTGGGTTGGTAAGGTGCATCTGCGTAGGTTCAACCTCTTCACAACAATGAGCCACCTCAGCATTGGTTCTAGGAGAGAGGACAGAGTGGCTCAGGTCCCTTACAGAAAAAAGAGCTATGGATGTGTCCTATGCACATCTTCCTAGAATCTAGTTTAACTTCCTTCTAACTTAAGAGTTAATTTGTGTGTGTGTGTGTGTGTGTGTGTGTGTGTGTGCGTGTGTACAGCTGTTAAAATACAATGCCTAGAGAATCACACAAAAGTCTTGAGTGAGTATAGGTTAACACCATACACCCAACTGCGTACACATCAGCAGAAAATGTGCACACACACACACACACACACACACACACACACACACATACACCGATAAAGAGCCCACCGATAAAGATGGCTGTTTGCTATAGTACATGAAAGCTCTCTGAAAACACCTTGTTTGGCTTTGGAACCACACAGTGAACATAATGACTGGGTGAATGTCTGAAATCTAAAAGCAGAATGAAATAAATAAATTAGACGTTGAGTTGGTAGCATAAATACAGAGACATCATTCTGAATAACTTGGAAGACAATAATCTGGCCATGCTCCCTAGTGAGATAAATCATAAATACAAAAGTATTTTCAGCTATTTTTGGTACTCACTTGTTAGCAGTAACATTGATAGCTACTTGAAACATTTATATGTAGTATGTATAAATGAAATGTAATTATCAACCCAAGAAGTAATCACGTAAACATACCTAGTTACTATCTCCAAGAGGAAGCACATACAAATATAAAACTAAGAATTTATAATTTTAATTTTGAATTAGAAATGTCAAATGAATTTATAATATATTTCAAAACAAAAAACAAGTTTTTAAAAGTCCTTTGTCAGCTGAAAAGGCCACAATGGCCAAACAGGGGCAACAAGAGCCTCAATTCCCAATGTGGTTCCAAATTCTAGTTTAGAATTCTACCCCACCATTGCTCTTTTGAGGACTGCAGCCTTTGTATGAGGTGGGCTCCATCTGGAGGCCTCAGGCCCACTTACCTGCGACTAAGGTAACTTTAGAGCCATTGCTACCTTGCAGCTCTCACTGGCCAAAACTGGGCACTCTGAACAGGGGTCAACCTCAATGGATGAAAATACTTCAGAAGTATCTCTTCATAATTTCTGATTCTCTTTTTATTTGAGGTTATACTGCAAATAAGCCCCCTATAAAATACACATACTTCAAGTTAAAAATGTAATCACCATACCACCACAGCACACCCCACCTAGCACCTCAACACAATGCACACCTGGTTCTCCACAAAAAGTCCCACAAGAGTTCACATTCAGTAGTCAAAGTACAGTTTCTCCTGACTGTGTGTCACTTTTGTACTACCCTAAAGCCAAGAGTCAGTCCAATACTATCTGGAAGACTGTCCTCCAAAAAGCAGACATGACAGGAGGCACTGTAAAGCCACAATCATAAACTGAAATTTTTTAAGCCAAGTACAAGACTTTCCTGGGTATCTGTATGTTCATTATCCTCCAATTCTGAGTAGCAAATATGGAAGGACCACATCACCATGAATGCAGGCCCTGTCACCCAGGCTATCTATAGGGGCCACTTACATAGGCACAGACCACACACACATACACTCCTCACACACTGGAAGATATAGTCATGATTGATAACCACTCAGATCAGCTTAGATGAGCTTTAGATCTGGTCAACAGTTTCTAAGAAAAACCAGTGAGCAAATGCCAGCCTATGGGAAAGCCAAAGAATAAATTTCTCAAAATAAATCAATGAGCCCTGCCTGGAAAATTGTACTAAAAAAATCAATGGGACATTCAATTAAAATCAATGGCTTCTATTTGCATCTTGATTTGAACTATACATACATCTTTGAAGACGGTAGAGAAAATTATTACTGAAATATCAAAATATTTACAGATGACATGAATTGGCATCTGAATTCCCTTTAAAAATTACATGCAGAGATTACAAAAGAAAGAAAACTAAGTAATGCTAGCCATAACTGGTAATTGCTGACACTGGGAGATTTGTTCCAGGATTCAACTTTCAAAACTAATGCTAGATGAGATACTAATAAGCCAGAAATCTCAAGAGTCAAAGTCACCATATATTGTGACAGCCTAAAGGGCTTAAAAAAACCAAAACCAACCAAACAAAAAACTTCACCAGGCTGCAAACCACTTTCTACAACCAAAGACCAGCAGAACAAAACCAACCTAGAGCAGAGTCACAGCTGATGGTGAGGTTAAACCAGGAACCTAGAGCTTCCACGATCTCAGCCACCTGTAGCTGTAAAGGCCTAAGGCATGACTGGGCCTGGGAAGACACTAGGGAAGGTCTCAGGTGAGTCTGTGCGAAGCCATAGCACATTGTGCCTTCGCTGGCTTTGTAGAGTCAGTTTACCAGGATAAGGACAAGCCATGAAGGCTTCTCAAGGCCTCGTAATCTAAACTCCCCTCACTAAAGATAGAACAATGAGTCCTGAGACTTTATTCTCATAGTATACATAGCTGATACACAATCATTTAGTGTCCCAGAAAAGCACACTATCAGTAACAACCCAGTCATGTTTTATAAGGATCAAAGGACACCCATAGTTCAAAGGTTGTAAGAAGAATGATGCCAGTTCAATTCAGTTTTGCCTAAATTACGGAATGGGAAAATTAAAGCCCAAATCAGATCAGTTACCCCAATCAATTGTATTACAACAGGTCAACCAGAAAGTTCCTTACTGTAGAAAAGGTTGCTTTAGGAAACCTGTCAGTGCACAGTAGGAACATACAACAAGCTTCTGTGTGCAGGAATAAAGAAATATTAAGGACAGCCAAAGGACCAGAAGCAAGGACCAGCCACGGGACCACAGCTGGTACAGATGTGCTAGGACAGGGGCATTCTCTGGACTGTTTTTAAGCACTATCTACCCTTTGCTCCTGCCTGCCCATAAGACCAAGCAGAAGCTTCACTCAGGACAGGCCTTCTTTCAAGTAAGTAGAAACCATGAGCTGACAACCTTTGGGGTAGGAGAAGAACGACCCATTTCAATGACGTCACTTCCTGAGTTTGAACCCTGAAGGGAAGGATTAAAGAGCTTCAGCTCCAAGGTCTTCATTTAACAAACAAGAAAATGAAGGGGCTGGAGAGATGGCTCAGCAGTTAGGAGCACTGACTGTTTTTCCAGAAGTCCAGAGTTCAATTCCCAGCAACCACATGGTGGTTCACAACCATCTGTAATGAGATCTGATGCCCTCTTCTGGTGTCTCTAGACAGCAACAGCCTTTAAGAAAGAAAAAAAAGAAGAAGAAGAAAAGGGAAAAGAAAATGAAGGTGCAGAAGTGGTGGAGCCCAGGCCACTCCAGTCAGGGTGGCTCCCCTGTACACTAACTGCTCTTTCAGTCACATTAGCCAATATACATCCACTTATAATTCCAGAGCCCCAAAGCTTCCTGAGCTGTGGCTAGAAAAACCCTCAAGTACCACAAACTCTTACTATCTAATTCTTACCAAGTTCAAATGCCAAAAGCATGGCCTGAGAGGGTTCTATCTAGGGTTGATAAAAAGAGACTGAAATGAGGTGACTTTTAAAATCCAGTCCTGTGGTCACAGGAACAAGTGGGCAGCCATGTGGGGCACTAGCTGACTAGCCCACACCTTCTTCTGACACACCTCAGAAGTCAACACTCCAGTCAGGTGTTTCTTCTTGGCATCTGCTGGCCTTCAAGGAGGAGGCAGAGCCCAGCATCCACTGCATCCTCTGCATCCTTCTCCCTGGGTGTGCTGAGAGCAGAGGCTGGAGCCCAGGTGTTGTATAGTTCGCCCTGAGACGAAGACAGATAAGGAGTCACTCGCATGTCCTATGAATGGCTTGATCAGCTGAGGAGCACAACCTGTCTTATTTCTCAGGAAAACAGAGACTACGTTTGCGGTTCCCCTCAGGAGTGTGGAGGGAAGCAGAGGCTCTCTAGCTCTCACAGTGCCAAGGCCTAACCCTGCCAGCCTGTGATACTGAGTATGTGATACTCACCAGCCCCTGCTCTGAATCAGTCATGCAAGGTGACCTAAAAATATGTAGAGAGCAATTACACAAGCTGCAGAAGTTCAGAAGGCCCGGCACAGCCATCCAGGCAAGGAATTCTACAGCATGGACAACCAACTCCTTTCCTTCCCTTTCCTTCCCTTTCCTTTCCTTTTCCTTCCTTCCTTAATGGCTTTATTGCCTAAATTCCTTTTCTTTTCCTTTTATTGAAAATATTTTCTTTCTTCTACATGACATATCTTGATGATGGTTCCCCTCCCTCTTCCTTCTAGTTCCTCCCTTCCTGCCTCCTACTTGGATCCCCTTCAAGATGGCTCAGTGGTTTAGAGCACTGACTGCTCTTCCGAAGGTCCTGAGTTCAAATCCCAGCAACCACATGGTGGCTTACAACCATCTATAATGAGATCTGACGCCCTCTTCTGGTTTGTCTAAAGACAGCTACAATGTACTTACATATAATAATAATAATAATAATAATAATAATAAATATATGTTTAAAAAAAGAAAATTAGAAAACAAGCTTTGAAGGCAGTGGTTCTCAAGCTGTGGGCTAAGACTCCAGGGGGTGCTGACGACCCTTTCATAGTTGCCTGAGACCATCATGAATATCAGATGTTTACATTATGATTCATAGCAGTAGCAAAATTACAGTTATGAAGTAGCAACAAAAAATAATTTTATGGTTGGGGGATCACCACAGCCTGACGAACTGTAGTAAAGAGTTGCAGCATGAGAAAGGTTAAGAGCCACTGTTCTAAGGGATAACAATAACATAAAATAAGAGAAAACAAAAACTAAGACATCAGAAAAGTAAGATTTAAAAAAAAAAAAGCCCTAACAGTGCACTATGAGATGGGGAACCTCCCAATGTGCCGCTGAGGTCCTTTTGTTTTCTGTTGGCGTCTACTGCTGGGTATCCACCCTATAATTAAGAATAATTTGTTTCCCCAGTGAGATTCCCTTAGAGAAAACCAAATTTTCTTTGGGAATCTATTTTGCTAACTGCTGGAGATTGCTGCTGGGTTAAGAAGAGGAGCTTGAATCTACTTCTCCTTTCAGCCCTAAGACTCCATCTGGGGACCACCCATGCAAGTCCGCCCGGTGCATGCTGCCTTAGTCTCTGTGAGTGCATGTGTGCTGATCCTGTTGATTTAGAGGGCCTTGTGGTGTTCCATGCTGTCTGGCTCTTATACTCAAGTTTAGGGTTAGGATTAGCTGCCTCTTCAACAAGGCTCTCTGAGCCCTGAGGGGAGGAATTTGAGACATTGAGTGTAGGGCTTAGGGCTCTCTGTGTGTGTGTGTGTGTGTGTGTGTGTGTGTGTGTGTGTGTGTTCCAAAGTCTCTCTCAAGAACAGTTCCTTAAATGTCACTGTCAGGCCCACATTCTCATGTCTACAATGAGCTTTAAGAAAGAAGAAATGGTTTACTGTATCTGGGACTCACAAATCAACGTTTAATCCTTCCTGTCCTACAAAAAAAGAATCAGCAGTCTAGCAAGGGAGGCAGTCAGAATGTTAGAATGTGAAAAAGAAGTAGACTCTGCTCCCTAGCAGAAGAAATGCAAGACCATCACGGTCCTTCCCTCATTCATGCCCTCCTCTCCTCCAAGGCGAAGGCATGGCTCACGCTCACTGTAGACTTCTGTTAAGGACTGTGCCTGCACTCTGCACGTCTGTGTATGAGAGGAAAGCAGTGCTATGGCATTTCAGCTCCTCTATCACCTAGGGAGATTTCAAAAATACAAATTACCAGGGACCACTCCCAACACTAAATGTAAGTATGCGGTCAGCAGACAGTGTTTGTAGAAGACCTTCTGTACAAGCTGGTGAGGTGGGCTCATGGGCAAACGTGCTGCCACCAGACCTGAAGACCCCAGGACCCGGAACCTATGTGGTGTAAAGAGAGAACTGACAGCTGCAAGTTGTCTGTCCTCAAACCGTCCTGTGCACAACACAGCACACGGACACACATACACACACAAAATTAACTGAGAAGTATATGTTAAAAGGAGGAAGAGAACAAGAAGAAGGAAGATGACAATGGGAAGGAAGGAATGAAGGAAGGAAGGAAGGAAGGAAGGAAGGAAGGAAGGAAGGAAGGAAGGAAGGTAGGAAGGAAGGAAGGAAGGAAGGAAGGAAAGAAGGAAAGAAGGAAGGAAGGAAAGAAGGAAAGAAGGAAGGAAAGAAGGAAAGAAGGAAACAAGGAAACAAGGAAAGAAGGAAAGAAGGAAAGAAGGAAAGAAGGAAGGAAGGAAAGAAGGAAGGTAGGTGGATGGGTATTATTTAGAGAAAACCATCTTTGAGAATCCCAAGTAAAGGCCACCCAGACTGCCCTACCTGGGGATTCATCCTATAAACAGTCACCAAACCCCAACACTACGACAAGAAGCGTGTACCAAAAGGAGCATGCCATGGCTGCCTCCAGAGGGGACCTGCCAGAGCCCTACAAATACAGAGGCAGAAACTAGCAACCAACTATTGGACTGGGCTTGGGGTCTCCAATGGAGGATCTGGAGGGTGGTCTGGAGGAGCTGAAGGGGTTTACAGCCCCATGGGAAGAAGAATGACTTCAGACACCCCAAGACTCTCAGGGACTGAACCATCAACCAAGGGGTATACATGGTTCCAGCCAAAAATGCGGCAGAAGAAGGCCTTGTTGGGCATCAGTGGGAAGAGTGGTCTTTGGTCAGGTAAAGACTCAATAGAAGCCCCAACAAAGGAAACGGACTGGGGGGTGGAGAGGTGGGAATGTGTCGGGTAGAGAGGCATATACATGGAGGCAGGGGGTGGGAGGAGGGGTAGGGAATCTTTGGGCTTTTGGGAGGGGGAAAATTGAGAAAGGTTTTACCATTGGCAATGTAAATGAAGAAGATACTCAATAAAAAAAATTAATTAAAAAAAAAAAAGAGAGAGAGAATCTCAAACTACAAGGTGAGTCCTCACAGGCAAACTGCGACCCTTATCTCATGTTTCATGCCACTAGTTGACTCTCACCACATCTTACTGCTCCTGTTAGGACTTCATCTTGCAAGAAAATCATTGCCAACATTAAGACTCGATATTTTCTCAGATGAAAAGAACTCCCTTACCCAAAGAAACAAGGCTTTCTCCTTACATGAATGTTTGGGAGACACCTGGCCTCTCACTGTCCAGAGGTAGAAGAAGCCAGAGCTAAAGTCCTTCTTAGTCACCTGAGATATTATTGTAATAATAATTCATAACATATTCTAATAACAAAGGGTCTGTATCCATTTAGAATTCTAAAACAATGAGTGTAACTGGAATAAACAAACACTCACTGGCATGAACGAGAAAATCAAAGATTTCCTTTCCTGCCCATGATAATCTCGTCATAAACAACAGAATTAGTACAGATGGCTTTCAATTTAAAGCCCAGAGCATTCAATTACAGTGGCTGGTGGCCAAGTTAATTTAAGAATAAAGACAGGGAGTGAAACTAGAAGTGGATAAATAGCATTGAAAGAAAACAAACAATGAAACAGAAAACCCCAGGAGGAAGCACTTGAGGGAGACCAGTAAGCTCTACAGGCCAACTGCAGCATCCAGTAGCTGTAAAGCATGGTGCCATGTTGGCACGGCACCCAGATGCAGACATGTAGGACATTCTTTAAGATCTCTAGTGCTTACACAACTTGTCAAAGGGGATTGAAGATAACAGTAAACCCAGCAAAATCTGTCCCTGTAATAATTACAAGCACCAACAATTCCAGCTCAGCATAATGACTTTGACCTTTGGATGTGGTAAAAGTGACCGTACTGACAGGAGGTATGATACATTAAAGAGAGAAATTAAAGTTAGTCTTTTAGCTATCAACTATTGACACCACAGATTCCAAGAAACTGGAATTTCTGCAGGAAGTGGGCAGTGAAGCTCCCTGCCAACCATCCAGGAGAGAACTCCTGTCCCAGGAGGTTTCATTGTTCTGACAACTTTATAAGACAAACCAGGAGCCCTGGCAATGGTGGGCAAAACTGTGCCTTGGTGAAGACTGCTTAACTACACATACCTCTTGAAGTGTATTCCTATCTAAACCTTCTTGTATCAGGCCCTCAAGATAGACTCGGGGATTTCCATCTCTCTTTATGTGTTCCTTTTACCAATGTGGCCACTGAATAACTCTTTCTCTGCTTTTTTTACTACTTCTAATGTGTCCAAGTGGCCTACTAAGGATGGTGTCTGACCCCAGCCACTTAGGGTTACCAGGGTTCCTCTGTGATCTAACAACTCCTGTAAGAAAAGCAATATGCACTGAATAGAAACCAAACTTCAGATATAGAGCTTTCCCTAAACTAGCAATATGCAATAGGACCCTGGGGAGGATGGACAATGGTCATCACCTAGGGAAACCCCCAAACTAGGACACTATTGCCAGAATTATTTCAGACATGGCAGTTAAATTATAATTTAAAATATAAATTTAATAAATTCCATGAGATGTTCAACACAATAAAACTAGCTTTCTGCTAGACAGGTCGGTCCAATAGTGCAAGAGTTATTAGCTCATTTAAGAAAATGTACACTAAGATATTCAGTATGGCAGATGTGTTAATTAAATTTAAATTACATAGTCTCTCAACTTCAACTTAGGATGGGCTGACTGAGAAGCAACACCATAAATCGAAAAGCATCTGTAATCAACCCAGAGGAGTTTCAACTGTGACTGATACACTCCCCTTCCATGACCTTTGGCCTTACTTTTCACAGTGGGCTTTGTCCCACCAAAGAATGTTTTATGGGTGAGTTTTGGGGTGGTGGGTGTCGTTTAAATCAACCAATGACAGCTACAGTGTCTACATTTTCTAGCTTTTGTTTCCAATTTGCATAACCAATTAAAAGACACACATTATGAAGAACTGCCTCACTCTTCCGCCCACCCCGCACTTTCCAGTAATTCAGATAACTTTAGAAACTTCCAAAGCTCCAGTCATCACTTCTTCATCCTAGAAGCAAGAAGAGCCTCAGAAAAGAGTGCGTCCCAGCTGTGTCAGGCCTAGTGGCAGATGGAGGACAGGAAAAGTGGGAGAATAAAGAACCAGCAGAAAAACCCAGGTACATTTGTTCCAACAGACCCTGGAATGGTGTGTATCAGGGGTCTGCATGTATGATTTGATTAGAATGAGTTCAGCTTACAACATAAACGCAGATCAAAATTAAAACAAAACCGATGGCCTTATTAGCCTTCCAATCCAACCTCCTCGATAACATCAGGGAAAGGGAGCAGAGTTTTGCTCCCTGGCATGAAGAAGTCTAGCCCATAGGGACACCTTTGTGGGTAAACTTACTAGTACCCCCAGCAACTCCTAAAATGACATCTGCACCACAGCAAAACTCAAGCAGGGCTCAATGCTTTACACATCTAAGGCTCTATAAAAAGTGACAGACCTTAAACAAAAGGCATTCCTAGCTCAGGTTTGTATAGAGTCTGCAAGTCCAGGGTCAGGCTGCAGGCAGCTCCTGGTGGTTTTGTTTTTTTTTTTGTTTGTTTTTTTTTTTTTCTCATCCTGGTTCATGGTGGCCTTTTCCAGTATCCTTACATGGTACAGCAGCAAAGATCAACACTCTACTCCACAATGTTTTATTTAAGGCAGGCTCTCACTATATAGCTCTAACTAGCCTAGAACTCAAAAATCTACCAGCCTTAGTTCCAAAAGTGCCAGGATTACAGGCTTGCACCACCATGCCTAGTTAGTATGACTTCTGAAAGGCTCTAATCTCAATATCTGAGCTTCACTATTTAACTTTTGCCAAAAAGGCCCCATCTACATATAAAGCCACTCACCTCCTCCATGTGGTGAGTTTTGAGGACTCTAACATTTTGGTCCACTGCATTCACTGGTAAAGGATTCTGCAGAGGCTCTAAATGCAAGCTCAATAGAACTGGGTCTGTGCTTTACGCTCTGGTAAGCTAGTTTTGTTCAGTTTGACAAGGAAAAAAATCATCCAAGATGAGAGAGAATCAAGTAACTCGGGGCTGAGCATAAGGCAGAGAACAGCTGCCTTGTGTCCCTGCTGCATCAGCCCAGAGCAGGACGACGGAGGAGTTCAGATAAAACACCTTCCTACCACGAGTCTCTGAGCTGCTGAGGCTGGTCATGCATCAACACTTCACAATTTTAAAGGATGGTATTGGCATTCCCAATAATAGAAACAAGGGACTGAACCACAGATAGCAGAGATGTAAGATATGCTCAAGGCCAGGCTATACCTCGAGGATGGAGGTGAAAATGGTCAGAGGCATCTGGGCCGCAGCAGGAAGAAAGGAAGGAATCCAGGAGCATGGTGTGAGGGAGGCCAAGTCCACAAAAGAAAGAGCCATGAACATAGCAATGATAGATAGGAACCAGAACTCCAAATCAAACAGGAGGGAAATCAGGCCACAGCCACCACAGGCAGACATGGAGCATTGCCAAGTCTCCATGAACTGACACCTCTCAACATTTTACCAAAAGATTTTAGGTCAAATTCCCATGGCCTGTGGTTTGTCTTCATTCTTGTTCATGAATATATGGGCAAGGCTAAGCTGGGGGCTGGCTTGATAGATCACACACAGGGAGGAACAGACAAGGACCCAAGAGAAGACCAGGGCCAAGTCTAAGGCTGAGGCAAAGGCTCCAACAGAGACCTATCCTGTTTTGGCACTGACTGTGCCCAAACAAAGGGGCCTGTATTTAGAAAACCATTCACACTAGTGCTCAGGTCCTGCAGACTCCAACAAGTGGCACCTGTCTTACAGACGGTGCTACATTTGTCATTATTTCTGCGCTGGGTGCTAATAATGGACTGTTCTGTCTACAACACCAATCACAGTGCCCCAAACAAGAAGAAATCAATAAAGGGCTGGCTGGGTGAATGGATTAACTAACAACAGAGAGAAGTGCACTAGAGGGGACATTCGAAGAGGAAAGCAAGGCAGAAGACAAATGAGGAAGAATAGGAAAACAGGCATGAGTGGACACACATTTGCAGGTCTCAAGTGTATATATTTATGCCTATAGACAAATGTAGGAAGGATAAGGATAGCCCAGTTTAAGAATTCATCTGAACCAAAAATGCAGCACCACACCAACTGTAATATTTATTTGCTTCAGCACACCAGATAAAAACAGACATAGCACTTACTAAGAATTATGGATCTGGCATCCAGCCTCCAGCTAAGATGCAGAGTGACATTTGTGTGCAGTAGAGCTCTCCTAGACTAGCCTTACAAAGGACAAAAGCAAACATGCCCACATGGAGAGCAGCACAGGACTCACAGGCACCTGCGCAGACACAAGTAACACGGTTTCCACTCACCGGAAGAAGTAGCTGCTCTCCTGTGTGTATGAGGAACTCCAGCCTCTGGGCACATCTGGATTCTAACCTAGCCTGTGAGCACATCTGGGTTCTAAATCAGCCTGTGGGCTCATCTGGAGTCTAGGCCAGCATGTGGGCACATCTGGGTTCTAACCTAGCCTCTGGGCACATCTGGATTCTAACCTAGCCTGTGAGCACATCTGGGTTCTAAATCAGCCTGTGGGCTCATCTGGAGTCTAAGCCAGCATGTGGGCACATCTGGGTTCTGAGAACTCACAAGGAAACACGTAACTATGACTTTTTTTCTTGGCTGTCTTCTCGATGAGACAGTTTCAACTCTATCCTTTTGAATGGCAGTGATTTCTTTCATGCTTACCTACATGACAAACACCAGGATTACTTTCTCTTGTGTCCACAGAAATCTCAAGAAATAATATCTCCCACTGAGGTTCATTATCCAACTCCGCCTTTTTCCAAATGGATTCAAAGACTACCGCCACTCCAGGAGCCAAGTAGCACTACATACAATTACTGCCTGCTTCAAAAGACATCCTGAGGCACTGGTGGCATCCACAAGCTCCTAGCCTCACCCATGTGTCCTGGGGCTGAAATTTAGATTGCATGATTTCTGCACATTGTAAAAATGTTGAAATGGCAAACACCAAAATCACCAGTGACTTGCAAACACTCAGGACCTGAGATAGCAGCTGAACAGCAGGCCTGAGCAAGCAGACACACAGTTCCTCCAAAAGAACAAACTTTTTTTCCATTCTTTTGAAATGCCAGACTCTGTTGTGGGAAGCAATCAGAACTGTGGGATCTATAAACATATTTGACTTAAATGATAGTGATTATCAGAGTATATAATGGTACAAGAGAAAGACACTAATCTACATTCTAAAGACCTGAAAACTAGTTCATGAGCATACTCCTTAACCCTACACCATAGTACTAGAAAAGGCAAGCAGGAATGTCTGGCACTTTTCTCATTGCTTTGAGTACCCAGTAGAAACACATACATTGGAATTGAACATGCATGCCCCTTTCCTTACACAAAGCCAGCACTACCAGAATTAGCCTAGAGAGGCTGCTTCAAACTGTGAGAGATACACAAGTAGCTTCTCCTCCCTGGTTAACCCAGACATAGCCACTGGACAGGTTGAAACTCTACTCTCAGGAATACTGCTGTCACGGGACACAGGATGGCAAACTTCTATTAGAACTTATGAAGTCAAGGTTTTCCTTACTCAACATGACTTACATCACTGAGTTTTAGAGCATCAGTAGCATGGCACAGGTCACATAAGAAATCAGCCCCCAAGCTAACATAAGGCTCAGATGACAGTAACAAAATGGCCCTGTAATGGCTATTCCTGGTTGTCAACCTGACTATATCTGGAATGAACTACAATCCAGAATTGGAAGGCTCAGCTGTAATCCAGATCTTGAGGTTGGAAGACACAAATTTCTGACCTGGATCTTGGCATGGAGATCTTGAGGCATAGTGGTCATTAAAAGCTTAGCCCCAGGAAAGGTAGTACACGCCTTTAACCCAGAAGACTGTGCCCTGAGTTCAAGGTCAACCTGGGACAAAGCAAGGCCCAGGTCAAGGTGTATGCTGCACACCTTTAATCTTGGCCACACCTTCTGCTGAAGACCTACATTGGACATAAGAAGAAGAAGACTCACTCTTCACCTGCTTGCATTTACTTGCCAGCACATCTGTAGGAACCTCCTTCTACAGAAGACCAGCTGAATCAACTAGCCTCGTGGGACTGAGCAACTACTTGATCCTTGGAGTTCCCATTAACAGCTAACCATTGTTGGGTTAGTTGGACTACATACTGTAAGTCATCACAATAAATTCCCTCAATATAGAGAGACATTCCATAAGTGACTCGAGAGAATGCTGACTAATTCAGACCCAAACTACTGTTCTCTGAGTGCAGCAGGAAAAGGAGTTTTGTGTTATCCTGCAAACCCCCAATCTGTCTACATTTCTGTTACAAGGCAGCAATATTCAGGCAGGGGAAAAAAGACTTGACTTTCTGGAAAATTCCACTGGTGAATTCCCTTTGAGTCACAGGACATGATGGATAAGCTGGAACAGGCTACCCTGCTGTTTCCCTTTAAAAAAAAAAAAATCAAACATGAGGATTTAATTTATAGCCTTTTCCTAGGGATGGAGGGAACATGAGAAAATCTGAGCACATGCATGCAGGGCTATTACACGGTGCATTAGCTGGGTTTCCTCCTGCCTGCATATTTCATAATCCTCAGAGGAACAAGCTGAATAAAAGTCGCCATTGTTTACCCGTAAAGGCTGCCCGCCAGTGCTGCGCCCACTGAGGGAACTACTACACATCAGTACAGACTACAGTGGACAGTCTGCCACACAGGGGATGCGGGTGGCAGAAGGGTTACTTAGCCAAGGGCAGTTCCAGCTACTCTTGCTCTAAGTAAATATGCATTAGGAATTGAAAAGATGATCCAGTGGGTAAAAGCAACTGCTGCAAAAGTTTTAAAGACTTGAATTCAATCCCAGGATGGAAACGGCTGCCCTGTGCCCTCTTCACGCTGCACACCAAGCACGCTCTGTGTGAACTCAAGGGTGTCACTCAGGCCTAGCTCTGCTTTCTCCTTTCACACAAACTGCAGTCAAGCACATCTCCCTCCAGTATAGCAGCTGTGACATCTCACAGGGACACAGTGGCACAGAGGCTCGGCCTGCCAGCTCTGCTTCCTAGCCTGAAGATTTGGGCCTCCCTTCTAGTCCAACACATGGCAATAGCATCTTGCTCTACTGTTAAAATAGCTTTAGTGTCTTCACCTTGTTCCCAGTTTCAGATGTCAATTTAGGAACAAGGTGAAGACACTAAAGCCCATGCCCCCAAGAATGAGAGCAGGCGCCGCTGCCCTGGGCCTGCACAGCATGGCCCTTAACTTGTTCCTCCTCAGAGATGCTCATCCATTTTCTTAATGAGAAAACTGGGTTTGGCATAGTGTGAGGATTTCTCAAAGTGTGAGAACTGCCCAGGGGGGCAATCTGGGCCATGAGTTCAGTCCCCAGAAAGATAAGCATCCATCTAGTTCCTCAAAACTCTAAATGACATTCTCAGACCGTACCCAACTCCTGGCTGGACACAAATCTGCTCTCCTGAGAACTTCTACTATCACAGATCCCACATCAAGTATTGCCCAGCTCAGCCAGTGTCCGAAGCTAAACACACCATGAGAGGGGCAGTGTCTACATAATGTGAACAGCAAGTCTCTACGGTCCATAAAAGGCAAATTCTTTCACCCTTCATCCATGAGCAACTGACTTAAGGAATTAATTTCTTCCCCAAAGGTTCCAAAACCCACACACTCCAGTCCCTTATTTAAAACTCACCCATGTCCTCTCACAAAAACATTTAATGAGCTCTAAGAGACTTAAACCTAACACAATGTAAATGCAACAGTTATTTTACTATAGTTTAGAAGATGACAAAAATAAACTACCTGTTCATGTTTATCATGGCTATAATGTGCAAAGATCTTGTATCTATAGACTATATAGCTCAAGGTTTCCCTGCCCGTAGCAAGGGGCTGCCAGACCTGTTCCCTCCCTCCCTGAGAGCCACACACAGGCCCTCAGAGCACTTATCACTATGACCCCCAGTGGCTCCCACCTCTGTGACTCCACCCATCCTAAAAGTCTCAAGCCCAGCAGGACCAAGAAGGCAAGCCACAGTCAAAGGTGAGACATGTTGTCCTGTAACTAGCCCTAAGAGATACCAAGTTCCCTATTCAACTGTTAATAAGAATCCCCAAAACTTCATGTCTTGCCTGTGAAAAGAGGGTAGCATTGAGGGTCACAGTGTGTCACTGCTACATGGAATCAGGCACTAAGCAGTGAGGCAACCATCCCACTGAGGCCTTTATTACTAACACTGTGACCTTAGAGCCCCTGGAGAGAAGCAGATTGACCCCAGCGTTCGTGCCTGCTCAGTCTCAAGAAAGTGAAGGGTTGAGAGACAAGGCTGGTGGAATACACCTGTAAGACAGCTACTCAAGATCTCAGGGACAAGCACCTAGATCCAAGGGTATCCCAGTCAAAGTGAGGCACTGTTTCAACATAAAAAGTGAAGAGAAGGTCAGGGATAGCTCAGTGTTAGAGTGCTTGCCTGGCTTATGTAAAGACTGAGGTTCAATCCTCAGTATGGGAGGAAAACAGTAAGATGAGGAGGAAACAGGTGGTGGCCAAGGGATTAAGAACAGACATACTGACACCCCTCAGATAAAAAAGCGAATGGAGCAGGGCGGTGGTGGCACACACCTGTAATCCCAGCACTCTGGGAGGCAGAGGCAGGCAGATTTCTGAGTTAGAGGCCAGCCTGGTCTACAGAGTGAGTTCCAGGACAGCCAGGGCTACACAGAGAAACCCTGTCTCGAAAAACCAAATCCAAAAAAACAACCCTCCCCCCAAAAATGAATGAATGAATGAATGAATAATAAATAAATAAATAAGAGTTGAAGTTAAGCTATGAACAATCCCAGACAAGCTGCATGTGCCTCAGGCCACCAAAGAACACTGAAGGCCGAGAAAGAGAGGAAAGCAATGCATGGAGAAGCTAATATTCCTTAAGGAGACCCTGTGAGGATAAATATGCAAGTGTACCTCCTTTTCATGCCCAGGCAGAGCAGATGGAGAAGTGGAGGGTGCATGGCACACCCAATGCTATATACAGGTCAGCTAAAGACCAGGGAATGCCTTCAGAGAGAGCACAAGCTCGGCCAAGCCAGGCCGGGAGAAAGAAGGTAGGTAGTAAGCAGGCGACACAAGCAAAAGAAGCTGGGACTAGCATGAAAACAGCCTGGCCAGCAATCATTCAGTCTACCACAAGATGATCTGTCTAATGGTCTGGACCTAGGTGACTTTTATAATTAAAACATAAGCCTCACTGACAGAAAATGGAAAAACAAACAAGCCCTAAGTGAGCCCCAAGGTATCCTTTAGCTACTAAATAGGCCTTAAGCATTCCTGATCCAGGCCCTTGGCATTCAGTTCTGACATCACCCAAGATGTCTGAGAAAGGTGTGTTTTCCCTAAGAACCACGGCCCGTTTCAACCCATCGATTCCCAAAGTACCAGGTTCATAATTGCTCTTCTCAAAAACTCTAAGTAAGGAGTTCAGGCATGGGCAAGAACGTGTACTCCTGTTGCTTGTTAAAGACCAAACACAGCTTATAATGTTGGGCATTTAAGTAACAGGTTGGCAGAAGTGTCTAGAGCCCACGGGTCTCGGGGTGCCATGGCCAAGGCTGTGAGTGAAGGAGACTCGGCCAACTCCCATTCCACATCAGCAAAACAAGACAAGCCGTTTAGCTGAGGTATTTTTATTTCCAGTAAAAGAATTCATCTATACTGGTACAGCAACAGATTCATAAAGGTGTCTAATGTTTTTCTTCTAGCAGATAGACTGACCTTCTTCCCAATGACCCCACATTCAACCTGAAAGTCGATCGGCACAGTGAGGATCTCCTTCATGTTTACCTGCCACAGAGCAGACGCAGACAGACCAGCAACCAGCAGGAAAACCATCATCACTGACAGACTTGAGAAATGGCATTCCGTCACAGCCAAAGCACACTGGTCGGGCCATAGTCCAGTATGATGTGTCCGTCAAAGGATGGTTATGTTTAGCACAGACATGAAATGTTCCATACAAGCCAAAGGCCAGAGACGACCAGAAAAACACAGGGAAAGTGAATCAAAGAGTGTCTACAGGACGCAGAGGGGCAAAAACCCTGAAGGTCCCCTGATCTCCTTGAATTTTATTACAAAAGGGACTAGCCTCTAAGATTCAATCACCCACTCTCATTTCCATGGGGTTTTAGAATTAAAGCTGCTGCTAAAGTAAATACCACCCCTGGGCAGATGGCCTTGTGTTGTATAGGAAAGCAGGCTGAAAATGTTCCTCCACAGCCTCTGCTTCAGTTCCTGCTTCCAGGTTTCTGCCTTGAGTTCCTATCTTGACTTCCCTCAATGACAAATAAACCCTTTCTTCCCAAACTGCCTTTTTTTTTTTTTTTTTTTTTGTCATGGTGTTTTTACCCAGCAATAGAGAACCCTAAGACAGCAGCTTTTCAGTAAAATTAGTACTTTCTGCACAACTGTGAGGACGCAAGTTAGGATCTCAGCACCTGTGTAAGAACCAATACACCTGTAACTCCAGTGCTGTGGGGGGCATTGACAGGAAAATAACTAAGACCTGCTGGCTATCAGTCTAGCTGAAAATGTAAATTCAAGGTTCAGGGAGATATTCTGTCTCAAGGGAATAAGATGAAGAACAAAAGAAGAGGGATCTTTGTGCCCTCTTCTGGCCTCTGCACACATATACATATGCATGCATAATATATAAACATATAAAATCAAAATATAGGTATCAATACTGATGGTGTCAGAATAACATCAGCACCAGTAAAAATTACTAATATATATTATTTTATATATACAACAGACACACAGGAATATATAACATGCAGAGCAGCTGAGAAGTTACAAGCACTATTCAAAATTGGCTAGGGGTAGGCACACTCATCACAAGCTAACTGTCAGGAATCACTAACAGCCTTAACTGGCAATGACAGCCCTGCATACACCACCACATGCTACTCCATGCTCTGGCAAGAATAATCCATACTATATCTTATCATCAACGCTCACCCTCTTCTTCAGTCAGCAGACAAGCATCGAGCACATGGCTGCTACATTAAATCACCATTTGATTCTGGTTTTTTGTTTGTTTGGTTGGTTGGTTTTGGTTTTTCAAGACAGGGTTTCTCTGTGTAGTTCGGGCTGTCCTGGAACTCACTTTGTAGACTAGGCTGGACTCGAACTCAGAAATCCACCTGCCTCTGCCTCCCAAGTGCTGGGATTCTGGTTTCAAAGCAGCTAAGAGTCTTTACTATCATCTGGATTCAGTATGCCTGAATAAATTGAAAGGTTTGGTATGTGAAAAGCCTAGTCCTCAAACAGATGTTGGGAGACAGTGGGATGCCTAGAAGGTAGTTTTAGTGAAAGGTCAAAGAGATTGGAGGTGCTTTCCTCAGAAGGAATCACACTATTCTCATGAAGTCTGAGATCAGCTCTGCAACACTGAGTTGTTTTCAATAAGCCTGGCTCCTCCCAATCCTGGCTTTCGTTGTAACTTCCCAGTCACATGGCAGCACCTGACATGCTATCACTAGCATGGTGTTTAGTTACAATGGCTAGCCAACCAACTTCGGACTTTCAGCCTCCTGACTTAAGGTAAGAAAGACCTTTAATTCTTAATAAAGCATCTAGCCTTGGATATCCCATTGTTATAATGGAAATCAGACTAAGACAGTCCCACCAGGTAATAATCGCTAAGGTTGACATCAACATTTCTAAAGACATTATGAGGAACAGGCGTCAACTCAACAGCTAACTCAGGTCTGTGGGAGATGTCATCCAGTTTCCTAGACTAGCACAACTTTAACTTTCAAACATAAGAGAGAAAGAAAGCCAAGAGAAATGATCCTCACTTAACTGCTCTGGGTGTGCCTGGAAGGCAGACCACAACAGTCACAGTGACTTTATTACCATTTCCTTCCATTGCCACAAACCATTACTTATTACACTAAAGACACCCTGCCCCCCATCGTGGAGGAGCTGGTTCTAAGCACACCCAGGACATGAACCTGTTTGCTTAGCCAGCAGTTTAGGCAGAGAGACAGAGAGCAAGGGGACCTCAGGAGGCTGTCGTAACCATACTGCAGAGCTGTCATTTTCTGTAAGTCTCTAAGTTGCTTGCAAGTCTCCACAAGGCATCATTTCCAAAACTACAACCCTGCCACCACCATCAGCACCAGAGCCACTGATGATCAGAGGTTCACCACTGCCTTTTCTGTCCATCTGGCAGACTGGGTTGTTTCTCAGTTCAGAGGCTGAAAGCACAAGACAAGTCCATGTCTGGTGGCCACATCCTAGTTCACAAACCAGCATCCTCTCTCTGTGTTATATAACACAACGGACAAAGGCGTGAGAGAATAAATCCATTTGCTGGGACTCCACACTCAAACTCTAAACAACTCCTAAAGGTTCTCCTCTAACACCATCACCCTGCAACTAGACTCCCAACATCTGGACTGCAGAGACAAACTCTCAGCCACACAGTGATCACACTACCTGGCAACAGTTTTTCTCCATAGTCAATGGCTTTCAGGCACAGAAACTATGGAATTCATATTATTCAACATCCATTTCAACATGACAGAGGCCATGAAGAATGAGGATAAACATCAAAACTTAAATCCAAACTCCAAAGTAAAACAGCATTTTTGAAACTGTCACAATAAAACCTACCATTCTAAGACAGGCACAGGACACAAGATGTTAATCCCAGTACTGGGGAGGCAGAAGCAGATAGATCTCAGAGTTCAAGGCCAGCCTGTTCTACAGAGCAAGTTCCAGGATAGCCAGGGCTACACAGAGAAACCCTGTCTTAAAAAACAAAACAAAACAAAACAAAACAAAACAAAAAGCAAAAACCCACCATTCTGAATAGTTAATACGTACTAATTGAAAGAAAAGGGAAGGTGTATTTCATTTGGTTCCATTATGAAGGTTTCCATGTACAAAAGTTATGAGGAAACGGGCATATGAGAAAATCTGAGTATTTATAACTCTTAGGACCCAAGTAAATGTAGTATCTAAAAAGCAAAGACCTTAATATTGAAATTTTCACTTTAAAGGTTATTCAAACAGTCTATAATAATTACTCTTCTATATTTATCTTGCAACCAGAAACTTAAAGTATGCTTTCGTTTCTAACACATATAAAATATGCTTAGTTAAAATAACACCATATAAAAGACAGAAGGTGAACTAAATAAATGACCACTGACCAATGAGCTGTTTCTTTTTGGGTCAACCAAGGATCAGGCCTGTGCACCTCCAGCCCAAACTCGGACAGGTTCATCCCACACACAGACGCAAACTTGGCCTGGTTGGCCTTAAACCTGTTAGCAAAATAAGAAAAGCCAACTAAGGAGGAAACTGCCGGCCTGAATGTGCTAGGGTATCAGGGCCCACTCCACTTGGCGCCCAGCTGTGTCCCCAAGCTGTTCGCAATACTACTGTACGTCACGTCTGCAATCCATTAACCACCACCCGCGCACACCTTCTGGGAAAGTCGTTGTTGTGTATAAATATCAGCGTTTTGCAAACCAAACCTCTCCACACAATGCCAAGCTAACAGTGCTCAAAAGGGAGGTGCCATCGGGGCATTAAAAGTCACACAGCAAATTCTTGCAGAACCACTTGCTTAAATCACCCTGAATAAACTGAGGGGGCAGAGCAACTGGGGAAAACTTTGGCTGAGGAGGCTTAAGTCCTGGAAATGCGAGACCAGGCGCAGCAACTAGAATGAGGCACAAAAGCGCCCGGCGCCGCCGAGGCAAGGACCTCCTTTATGGAACGTGACAGCAGCTTTGTGCCGGATCACAAATAGTTCTAAATACTGGAAGTTCTTCCCGGCCATCGCAGCCTCCCGCTTCCTAGCGCTGTGTCCTACAGATCCCAAGCTATTCTTCCTAGGCACGCCGGCCCAGCGACCTGGCCGCGGTTCGGTCCCACGCCCGCTCGCAAGCCAGGGCTGCTAGCGTTCTCGAGGGCTGTCGGTCCTTGGTCCCCGGTGTCCGCCCGCGGAGGGCGCCCCACCCCCTATGCCAGCCGGAGGCTGAACCAGCGATGGCTCACAGGAAGGTGTGTATCCGAGGTGCTGGTGCCCGGGACGCCAGGCCGCGGCGGGGCCGAGGGCACCAGTCGGGTGCGCAGGGGTACGCGCTCCCTGGCCCTCCCCGGGCAGCCGCGACCCGCCCGCCCCTCTCTTCCAACTCTACGGACCAGCCCAAGTTTGCAGCCCCCGCCATCGCCTTACCTCGCTGCACAGTGCACGCCGAGGCCGGAGGGCAGCAGCGCAAGTCCCGGGGCTGCGGCCGCGCTGCGCCCGCCAGATGCCGCTCGTTGTCTGCACTGCTCCCTCCTCCCGCCACCAAGCGGACGCAATTGGAGCCGGCGGACCCCGCCGGCCCGGGAGCCCCGAGCCTGCCTGCAGCCGAGCCCTCCCCACCACCACCGTGGCCGCAGCCGCCGCCCGCTCGGCCGCGCGCACAGGCCTGCGTTCCGTGGCAGCGACCCTCCAGCGCAGCGCCCGCCTCCGCGCGCTCCCCGACCGCGCTCCTCCCCGACTGCCCTGGCGCCGCCCAGGGGCTGGCCCAGCCCGGCGCAGGCGGGGCCGGGGACCCACCTGGGAGTCCCGGCCAGGCCTAGGGAAAGCCCCCCCCCCCCCCGTGGGCTTCAAGCCAGAACCGCTCTAAATTAGAGTTGGGGGCATTCGGGAGGGGCTGCGAGGGAGAATGAGGTGCCACTTCCAGCCCTCGAGACCGACCGAGCAGTCTCCGCACCCCGCTGTACGTTGGATTCTTACAGCGACCTCCCTACCCCGCCCCCAAGCTTTCCCACAGCACTCTCAGCCAAACAGGCCTGGTTTCTGTCAGAAAAGTGACTTACATGAAAATGTCACTTCCTCCCAGTAATTGCTTGTGGGCATTTTCTTTATTTATTTGCCTAGCATTTATTTACTTTCCCATCCAGACACTTTTTTACTCCACCCCCCACCCCCAGCCGGGACCACTTCCTAGTGGGGGAGGAGAGGAAACCTGACCTCCGCCGTGCCTCCTCAGCACCCCGGGCAGCTTATTAGAGCCCAGGAATTCTTTAGTACAGAGGCTGAGAAAGCTTTAAAAGGAAACCTTGCTCTCCCAGCTTTTGAGTAGCAGCCAACCTGTAAGCAAACTTAGAAAGCTAGAACTCTAGATCGATGGGAAGTCCGGAATCCAGATGTTTCTTCTCCAAGGTCCTTCACTCATTTTTCCCCAAAGGAAGCCCTGATATTCAAATGAATTCAGTTTTCAGGTCCGGCAACTCACATTTATGTTAATGAGATTCTACCCTAGCTCCAACCTCCACCTTGGTAAGGTAATGTTGTAGATGTCCCTCCAGTCAGATTTCAGAGCCTCAGGGTCTGCTGACAGGCCTGTAACTTGAGGTCACTGACATTCTGTGGGACACAGCATAATTGCCCCACATATTTATGGATCATTACTTCCATGACCTCTTCACACACTGGGGTACCAAAACCCACAGATTCTCATGTATCCTATACCAAATGGCATGGAGTTCTCATGTAGCCTCCACACAGTCTTTTACTGCCTTTGAATAATCAGTAAATGAGGTGCACTTCCTGATACCATATACATGTTGTGTAAATAGTTGCTGTGGTAAACAGTGCCCTTAGGAAAGGGAAAGACAAGGTGGAAAGTTCCCTCCAGCAGCTGCTAACCTGCTTGGTTCTGAGTCTTGTCTTACTTAATACTACTTGGGATCCTTCTAAAAAATTTGCTTATCCTGCTCATGGTGGTTAGAGCCACTTTCTCCTCTTACAATTGACATCCCTGAGTAGCATTAACTGTAGGATTTTGAAGGGTGAACACAGGGAGGACTCATGGGAGGACTTTAGGACTCAACTGAGAGGAGGATTTTATGTAAGGATGTAGGGTAGTGGGAGGAGTATGAATGGTCTTCTTGCCCCAGGGAAGTAAAGAATACTGGATGAGGATCCCAAGGTGAGGTCAGGAGATGATGCAGTCAAAAGCGAATATCAGCAAACTTCTTTGGCATATATACCCAAGAGTGACTTGTTAGAATGGGCATAAATTACCATCACTCAGAGAGGTAACAGCTCCAATAGAGTATAGGACATTAATGGGGAAATTATTTAAGAGAATTGAGAGGAAGGGCTCTAGAGATTCCGGCAGCTATTTGGATGTGAGTGCTCAAAGAAAACATGAATAGGCATCAAACCTCACCTGAGTAGCCAGAGGTAGCTCACTCTACGGCTGATGATACCGGTATCCAAAGTAGAGAGTTGGCATTGTGAGGCATGTAAAAGAATGTTAGAGCCATGAGCAGCCAGAAGAGGTAAGAAAGGGGTGTTCTCTGGAGACTTTGAGGACATTATGAACATCACAGTGTGGAAAGAAAAAACTGTGGTTTGTATTATCTCACATTATGTCTATAACTATCTGTGTTTGTCTATGCATGACTGTGTCTGTGTCTGTGTCTGTGTCTATGTATGTCTGTGTCTGTGTCTGCGTCTGTGTCTGTGTCTGTCTATGTATGTCTGTGTCTGTGTCTGTGTCTCTGTCTGTGTCTGTGTCTCTGACTGTGTCTGTGTCTGTGTCTGCATCTGTGTCTCTGACTGTGACTGTGTCTGTGTCTGTGTCTCTGACTGTGTCTGTGTCTGTGTCTGCATCTGTGTCTGTGTCTCTGACTGTGACTGTGTCTGTGTCTGTGTCTCTGACTGTGTCTGTGTCTCTGTCTGTGTCTGTGTCTCTGACTGTGTCTGTGTCTGTGTCTGCATCTGTGTCTGTGTCTCTGACTGTGACTGTGTCTGTGTCTGTGTCTCTGACTGTGTCTGTGTCTGTGTCTTTGGCTATGGCTATGGCTACAGCTATGGTTATGTCTGTCTATGTTCATGTTTGTCTATATCTATCTATATATCCTGTTCAATTTAATGAATTTAATTTACGGCCAACTTACTGAAAGCAAGGACTCTCCAGGAGGCTTACAAGTGATCAAGTGACTGTTCCTGCCCTCAAGTGACTTTTTAGCTAGAAAATTATCTCTTGCTGCCTTAAATAGTCATCTAAAGTAATGAGCCTTGTTCCTCTTTAATTGTGCCATCCATCTTGGATGAATCCAAACACCCTGAGGGCAATTATGGAGACTGGTTTTCCTGCACAACCCCAGACCAGACAGTTTGTTTGTCCTGACAGATGAAGTCCCACATTACTAAGAGATTGTCAAAGAGAGCAAAGGTTGCAACTATTGGCAAGGAGCAGTATAATGGGGCAAAAGATTTTCTGGGCATGTATAAAAGGACAGTTGATGGCTCTTAAGATTATGTGCCGATTTCTTACCCAACATGCTCTGTCTCATTTCCTCTTCAGACTCAAAATGGAACAAACAATGTTAAAGGCCTGACACGTTCTCAGTGACTGGCAGAATGAACATTGTGAAAGTCAATCTCTTAGATGGAGTGTAGAACTTCGTTTCAGTGGGAGAGCTTTTGTCTAGCATGCATGAGGTCCAGGTTTTACCCATAACACTAAAAACAAATAACACTGCTATAAAACATTAAATTCAAACAAGGTCATGCTCATATGAGACCTCACCTATACAGGAGCAATATGACTCTCCTACTTCTAAATGAAATGTGATCTGGGCTTCTGGAAACATCTAACAGTTTAAATTACAGGTGGAGACAAGGCAGCCATGCAGAGTTGAATATAACTTAAGACTAAGTGAGCTCAGCACACTAGTGTGCATTTTGAAAAAAAAAAAAAAAGCCATTCAGAATAGTGGTAATACTACAAAGAAAATTTAAACCTCGAAGGCTAGCTTGCTCCAAAACATAAAAATGCTTAGACTTCACATTGTTTGGAATCGTTAGCAGCAGGGCAGAATTCATTTTGGATAAGAGCAATTTGAAGAGGGAAAGCTAAGATCTCCACTTAGAATTCCACCTTCAAGTGATCATCACATGTGTGACATTTCTGTTAGCTACAATCAGTCCTCAATTAATCAGAACATCCTAGAAAGGGCTATTCTGCAAAATTGTATTTCCATGTTAGTTGAAGATTAAGTAGGAATGTAAGGAATGTAAGTTGAAATCTATAAAATGGATACACTGCAAGCTGATAAATCACCTTAGAAAGCACAGTATAGTAAGGAGACAGGTCCTTCCCTGATACTGGGGTCCTCTGCCCCTCAGAGTCACCATTCCAACATGCACCCACATTCTGCAATGCTGAGTGGGTAGCAGAGTAAGCGGGATGTTTGTGAAATCAAAGCTATCTGCTAAAAATGCTTTTTAAAAGGAATAACAAAACTATCCAGGAATGGGGGCTCACGTCTGTGACCTCAGCATTTGGAAGGCTGAGGCAGGAGCATTGTGATCTCCAGGTCAGACTAGACTACAAGGCCATCCTAGGTCACATAGTAAAACCCTTTCTGCAAAATCAAATAAACAAATTAACAGTAGTCACATTTTTCTGCATTTTACCCAAAAGTGTTGAGAGAGATTTCCATTGAATGAGAGTTCTAATTAACCAAAGTCTGTTTAGCCCTCACTTGTATATATATTTTAACAAGAAAGATTTTTAAAATATAAGATTTCAATCAAAGCACTGGCCACCCTGTGCCTTTTTAATGCCACTCTTCATTAAAAAGCAAGTAAGTCCTTGGGAAGTTTGCTTTAAGAGTACCAGCCTAGACTTTGCTGTTTCCAGGACACTGCTCAGATCAACAATGTCAAGTCTGTTGAAAGTCTTCACACTACAGATGAGTAGTGTTTGAAGAACAAGCCTGTGTAATTTAATAACTGATGGTCTGGGCCCTCTGACTAGATAGCACTGTCCAAGATGCAAAGAGCTATCTTTCTTTGGGGTTTCCCTTGCTCTATGAACCTACATGTGGTCATGTAGCCAATATTGCCTTGCTGTCTAGGCTATACATACTCTGTATGATATTCTAAAACCATGAACTGATTAAAGAGGTAAAGATGATCTCCTTGGATCACTGAAGTGTCTCATTGACAGGAACAAAGGACAACTAGAAATAGTTTTTTCTTCGCTGTTTACTGTTGTTGCCCTTTAAAAATTAACAACAAATGAAAAACAAAAGACATTGCTATGTAGCCTAGATTGACCTCAAACTTATCCTCTTCCTCAGCTGCCTGAGTGTCTGGGTTATGGGCATGTACCATACACTCAATAAAAATGTTAAATTTAAGCACCCACATGTTTACATATGAATTAATTAGATCATCACTGATCTGGAAGCCCAAAGTTGAGGAACATTCCTTGGCAAAGTGATTCCACCTTCTTCAAAGTCAGCAAATGGTTGTTGTTTCTGATAGTTTCCCTTCCTCCAGCCAGGAAAGGTGACTTCAATCCATTGAATGAGAATAGCCCCATAAGCTCCTATTCTTGAAGGCTTGGTTCCCAGGTAGGAAGGAGGCTTTGAGGATTCAAATACCCATGATCAGGCCAGTTCCCTGATAAACATCTGCAATTTGGGGATTAGATTGGAACTCTCCACTATTAAATCCAGTACCATACCTACTTGCCTACTTCCATGCTTCCTGTCTTGGCATGATGATTATGGACTAACCCTCTGAAACTTTAAGCAAGCCCCCAATTAAATGCTTTCTTTTATAAGCTGCGTTGGTCATGGGATCCCTTCACAGCAATAGAATAATAAATTGGACAGTGATCCTCCCTCAGGACTCATATAATTATAGCGGGGGCCTCTGGAGAATTCATCATCATTTTCCTTCTCAAGGCTTGTTTCTAACTCACCCCTGTAAAGTCCTTTTGCAAAATGTAACACAGTCACAAGTTCCTGAAATTAAGGGAGGGGTACTCTTTGAGGGGTTATGATTAGAACATTCCTCATGGGGCAGGCTAATGTTGCAGAAACTTCTGAGAGGGGCTGAGGTAGAACGAGGATGCCCCGTGGCATGGTGAGAGGAAGAAGGTGAGGTGTGCTGGCTTAGGAATATGAAGGGAAACAAGATGCCTTAGTGGGGTACTTGCTGCAGCGCCGTCCCCTGTCGCATCATGAGCTAGGGCAAGAGAGGACACCTTCCTTCATAATTTAGAAGAAGCCCATTTCCATCCATGGATTAAACCTTCAATCCCAGAACCTCTTGGAGGAGGTCAAGTATGCCCATGGATTTCTAACAAAAGAAGTGACACAATTAAAAAAATATTTGGGCCATAACCACAAAATTATAGGAAATACAGACGACAGTAAAGTATCCATCATAACCAAAACAAAGAACTCTTTCCAAAGTGCTCTCTCCAAAGGGGTACAGGAAGATGATGTAGTTTTAAAGACTTTTGAGACTCCAGACAATGGCTTTGGCTATAAAGATGTATAGTAGTCTATTTTTATTGCTATTTCTAAAGAAGGCTGAGTAATGAGGTTTATTTTGGCTTGTAGCTTTGGTTCACTGTTGAGGGGCCATGGTGACATTAACATTCTTGCTGGCAGAATCTTAAGGTGTCATAAAATATTACATGGCAAAAAAGATAGAGGATATGCTGTGTCTTCTGGTCTCTGCCGATTATAATAAAGCCATATAGCATTCACTGATGGCTCTACTCTGATTAACCAACGTTAATTAATGTCCAATAGCCTTGCCACTGAATACCATGATCAGATTAGTTCTCCAATCCTAAAACTGGAGATTTAATTTAAATACAGGAACCTGAGAAGACAAACTTAGACCACAGATGAGCCACATCAGAGTGCTTATCCTGCAGACAGAAGTTCTGGTGGGGTTGTTTTTTGTGTTTGTTTGTTGCTTTCTTTCTTGTATTTCCCCCATTGTTCTCATTGGGCTATACATATGTCTAGAAACACCCTATGTTTGAGTCAGAAGAGAAAAAAAAAATCAATTCCTCTTCCACTCAGGGAAACAGCACAATGTCAACCGTCAAATCTGGAGACAAACATATGAGTAGTAAGAATTATTGACAAGAGATATAGTGATCTTGGGAAAGGTGGCGTGTAGGGGACATCTGAAGCTGCTGCCCTGGAACCACCTGGGTACTCACACCATGTCTGAGTGACCTCAGCTGCCAACACTCAACAGAGAGACACTGAAAACCAGAAGTTACTGGAGACTAATATCAAAGCTTAGGGTGCTGCTGAGGCACCTTGAGGCCAGGGCCCTCAGGCCCTTCACTGTGATGAAGGTCATTGTGTGACCTTCATCAGGCCTGCCATGATGTCTCTATGCATAGCCCTGTACAATTTCTCTTCAAAGCAACCCTTGGCTTCATAAAAACCTGCTTCACACACATACAGGCTGTGATATGACTTAGACCATGAAACTTCCAGATGCCTATGTTATTATAGAGGGATTCCCAAAATAACACAAACTAGCAGGGAACATACCAGTTCTCATCCAGTCAATATGAGCAGAGGGCACAAATGTGATGCTGTTGATGAATTTCTGGTCTAAAACCTGTGCTAATTTATAAACATCAGAGTAGCTTCAAAGAAGACAGTGTTGCTCTTTAATTCAGATTCCTGTGGGATCTGTGAGTAGCTCTCAGGCTCTCCCTATGGGTTCTCAGCCAGTGACATTAGCTAGGCTGCTCATTTCCTTATATGCCATAGTCCTGCTTCCCAAGCCTTGCTTGCCACTGTTGTGGCTTCTCTTCTCTATAAGAAGGACATCAAAGGGAGGAGAAGCCCTTGGTCCTGAGAAGGCTTCATGCCCCAGTATAGGGGAATACCAGGACACGGAAGGGGAACTGGGTGGGTTAGTGAGCAGGGGGAGAAGGGGATGGGATAGGGTGTTTTCAGAGGGGAAACCCGGAAAGTGGGAAAACATTTGAAATGTAAATAAAAAAATCCAATAAAAAAGTAAACTGAAATACCATCTAAAAGCTATTTTATGCTGTTATCATCTATTTTAAAAATTATTTTATATACATGAGCACTGTGCCTGCATATATGTCTGAGCACCACTCAAGTGTCTGGTACCCACAGGAGCTGGAAGACAGCATCGAATCCCCTGGGATTGGCATTTTAGATAGTTGTAAAACACCATTTACATAATTGGAATAAAACTGGAGTCTTCTAGAACAACAGCCAGTGCCCTTAATTGCAGAGTCATCTCTCCAGCCTCATTCTTAGGTGCTTTTTCTACTCTAAATATGAATTATGTCGTTAATGTTATGTGTCCTAAGAACCTTGTTATAGTATTAATTTATTATATATGTGTATAATGGATGTATTATACATATTTGCATCTTCCCTTTTAATTATATGATGCATAGTGTCTTTTTGTTTTGAATTTAGTTACTTTAATCTCAAATTTTATTCAAAGGCTTTGGATGTTACTGCTTTATAAGTTTCTCATTTCAGTTTCAAATAGATTAAAAACCCATGCTTTAATGTTAAAAACAAAACAAAACAAAACAAAGAAGGTATCTGACCCCCAGAAAGCAGGACAGTGGCACTAGGGAGTTAAGTCCCCATGAACCTAAAAGCATACCTATAGACAGCTGCCTCAGCCTTTTCATGCTCTGTGTATAGAACATTCTATAGGATGTTCTATATCTCTCAAGGTTCTCCAGCAGGACTGAATCTCAGTTGCCCCTTGCTGGGCCCTCTTGGTTGTATGCCTTTCTTTCTTTACTATTAATCTTCCCTTATGTACTTGATAGTCAATATAGAACAGGTCAGAGAGATTGGCAACATATTGCTGTGTCATTCTGGTGGCTACAAGTCCAAGGTCAAGGTATCCTTAGGCTTGCTCTATTCAAGGCCTCTGTCCTTCCCACTGTGCCCTAATACGGCTCTTCCTCCAAACACACACTCCCGGAATCTCTTTGTCTTTGTACATCAGTCCCATTGGAGTAGAGTTCTGTCTTCAAGGCCATCATTGCATGCTTGTCACCTCTTTAAAGTGCTCGGTCTCCAACCGCGGTCACACCAGAGGTTAGTGCTCCAAGAAGCTCATCTATCTGATCAGGTGTGCGACTGAATATAAAGTACTTCCCAGAGAACCACATGTGTGAGCTTTAATCTTTGGCCAGCAGAGCTAGTTTGGGAAGTTACAGGACGTCAAGAACTATGAACTAGAGTGATGGCTTGGACCTTGAGGGTGATACCTTTTCCTGCCAGAGCTGCTTCCTCACTTGCCAAAATGTGAACAACCCAGGCTACAGGATCCAGCCTTGCTCACAGTCCTGGATGGACCACCCCCACCCCTGTCACGCCTTCCTCAGCATTAGAACTCAAATGAAGACAGCTACACCAAAATCCAAAGTTAATACAGAGATAACATTCACACATACACATTCACACTCACCTGGTTTTGCAGAGCAGGGATTTTGCACACCCCAAAGCACTGCTGCACCTGCCAAGTCACAGTCTGGGCAGTCTCAAATAACACCATGTAAGAATATAGCTGTGAAAGAGATAGCGCTTTCTCCTTAAAGAAAGGAAGGGAGGCAGCACCTCACTTTCTCTATGTCCCCTTTTTTCTGCCTCTCTAATACCTCTGCTCTACTCAAAAGCAGCTAGCTGGGTGTGAGACTCCTTGAATGGTAGGGGGAAATTCAAGAGACGATCAGATCACCCAAGGGCCTCTGAGAAGCCTCCTGTCGTGTTTTCGTGGACTGTGTTTAAAGCAGTTCACAGGAATGCTCTCAGGTCCCTTCCATGTGAGCATCTCTGCCCTCATGCTGGCCCCACACCAGTGCACTTCCCAACTCCCAAGCTGGAGCAAATCAACATTTTTTTATGTGCCTAAAGTTCTGTTGTTGAAAATTAGGAGACATGTGTGCAATGTCATAGTGGTGACTAAAACAAAAATTTCATCTTGCTGGGCTGAATGCATTGTAGCCATTTGTTTTAAATCAGAAGACATTTGAACTACAGCCACTAACAAGAGCTACAAAACCCATTGTTTATGCGAAGGCTTTGAAGTCACTGTTCTATGCTTTAGCCAAGAGCCACATCTACCTCAGTTTAGGCTCCTTTGACCTCCTCACAGAATCTGCAATCTCTCTCCTGTGAGGCCTGATGACTTCCTTTGGTGAACCCCGCTGCCCACGGCTCCTTTAGTCCAGCTGTCTCCCTGCTGTCTTTTTTCTGTTCTGCTCTTTTCTTCAGCCAGTGTTTTTTTATTCTATTCAGGAAGGTTTTCTCTGACTCAGCTTCTTCATTACCTCTTGCTGGATTCTTTACCCTGTTTTTGTAATGTTGCTTCATTTTTTAAAAAAATCTGAGGAGCTGGAGAAATGTCTTAGTTGGGAAAAGCCCTTGTGTATAAACATAAGAACTTGGGTTCAGATACTAGCAGCATATAAAATTCTGGATGTGGTCATATGCATGCCTGTAACCTATAATCAGAGAACTGTGATGTGTGTGTGTGTGTGTGTGTGTGTTGGGGGATAGGATACATGAGGATCTCTGGAGCTTGCTGGCTACTAGCCTTGGTGTAGGTTCAGTCAGAAACTCAAGGGAAGAAAGCTGAGGGTTAGAGAGCAGAGTGTCTGCAGTCCTCCTCTGGCCTCTGAATATGTGAAAATACCTGTATACATACACCACACTCACACAAAAGAAACCCAACTAAACTATACCAAAATAAACAAAAACAAAACCATTTAAACGACATTATATACATTGTATATAAACTAAATACATTGTGTGCATCCCCCGCAGCCTTGCAGGACTCCCCTTGATGCAAAGGTGTCTAAGAGTCTACAAATTCAAAGGAGTGCTGATCCTTGACATAGGGTCCAGTGCGTGGGCAAATGCAGCTGCTACTCAACCCTTCACATAGCAGAATTCCCCACATGTATACCTCCCTGTGACCCCCCAGGCACAAGGGTAGGACTCAAGCGGTTCTCAGAATTGCCTTAAGCTAGGGACGATGAGGCTCAATGTTTGATGAATAGTCCAGCTCCATTCACCTTCCAGGCACTCCAGATTTCTCCAGTGTGTTACAGTCCAGGTGTTGCCTGCAGTAACCTGCTTGATAACATACCTTTGATTGCCACCCATGTTCTTCCTTTCTCTCCTCTCGCCCACTGCCCATGCTTCCTGGGATCCCTTTCTCAAATGGACTTACACTCTAAGCTTTGTGTGGTGCTTATGGAGGAACCCACGTGAAGACGCTCTAAGAAGACTAAAAGCATCTGAATTGGAAAGGACAGTTTAGCAATTGTACAGGACCTCTTAAATTTGTAATTCCATGGCTTGCAGTTGACACTGAGATAGCTCAGACAGGTCACTCCTTTGTGCCTCTATTTCAGTAGTTCCCAACCTGTGGGCTGTGACCACCTTTGAGTGTCAAACAACCCTTGACACTGGTTATCTAAGACCATCCAAAACCACAGAAATTTGCATTATGATTCATAATAGTAGCAAATTTACAGTTTGAAGTAGCAATGAAAATAATTTAATGGTTAAGGGTGACCACAGCACAAGGAACTATATTAAAGGATCACAGCCTTAAAGAAGATTGAGAACCACTGCTCTATTGTATGAGAAAGGTTTGTGTTAAAGCAAATTTTCATGATACAGTATCCCTGTGGATTCTCCAAACAAATCTGTGCTGTGAAAAGGAGAAGATGTTTATAATCTCATTTACATTGTGAGGCTATGGGCAATGGAGAAGGCGCTGTTCCTGTTATATGGTTCTCCACAGAACACTCTCATCCTGCATATTTTATGAGTAAAGGCACTGGCACCCTTACTTCTTTAGCTGCCTTCTAAAAATGCTGTTCAGCAGAGTCTTGGACAACACTTAAGAGAGTTTCCCAGAGGACCAAGGAGGCTTTATTTACTGTCTAATGTAATGATGATGAGGACTCTTTCCAGTACAATAGTTGCCCAAGCTTATTTGCTTCAGCCCACAGTAATAATCAAGTTCCCTGAACTCTGAATTCCTCTGTGGGCATGGAGACTCTGGGTGCATGAAATCTACCTGGGTCATTCTGTATTACCTATGGGACTCAGGAGGCCAGATGGCCAAAAACTAAAGCCAACGTGACTCTCACTGTGAGCCCTAAAGGCTGTATCATGTTGTGTCCCCACCACACACACAAAATGCATGGACTCGTTGAAGTTCTCTTTGTAGCTCACAAACCAGGTGAGATGTTGGTATTTAATACTGGGAAAATGTATTGGATGTCGTGTCATTGGTATTACAAATAAAATGAGAGGACACTCACTGTACAGTGTTTTCTACTGAACAGGGACATGAACTATAGTAGACTTTAAAGACCCAGATCCAAGCTATGAACCTTGAGATTAGTCAAATGTTCATATTTTAAACAGAAAAGGATCTAGGGACTGCTTATTTTTGTTTGTTATTATTTCTTATTTCTTCTCCCCCTCCTCTCTTTTGACAGTTTCCTTTTTTCTTTTCTTTTCTTTTCTTTTCTTTCTTTCTTTCTTTCTTTCTTTCTTTCTTTCTTTCTTTCTTTCTTTTTTTTTTTTTTTTTTTTTTGAGACAGGGTTTCTCTGTGTAGTCCTGGCTGCCCTGGAACTCACTCTGTAGACAAGGCTGGCCTTGAACTCAGAAATCCACCTGCCCCTGCCTCCCAAATGCTGGGATTAAAGGCGTGTACTACCACCACCCAGCTTGACAGAGCTTCTATGAATCCAGTTTAACCTTTAACTGCCTTGGGCCCCCAAGTGTTAGGATTACAGCCCCACCACACCCTACTTCTGCCTTTATATAAGTCCTAGGGGAATATAAGATGTGCATCACTGTACAAAGTACTCACCATAGACCTATTAGAAGCAGGAAAATTCAGTGTTTGGAATATAACATCACAAACCATTGTCCTGAAATGGAACACTGTCTATACAGTGAATGACAGATGTGGACTTTTAAAAAAAAGACATAACCACCATTCCCATAAAGTTGATAGCCAGCATGTGCACAAGCAACACATTTGCATGATAACCAAGAGCTACCATACCAAAAACAAAAACCACAAATGTTTTTAAAGTGTCGGATGATGTCATGCAAACTAACTTTATAAGAGCCTTCTTCATATTGTGAGACTTCAGCCGTTCACAGAAAATGTGAATTGCAGACTGTACTTTCAAAAGTGAAGGTGGTTACACTGAGGTCACAATCCACATTGCTACTTTAGACAAGATGAAATTATTATTGTGTGGTAGAATAATTTTTAGAAAAACTCACAAATTCAGCAAGGCTACACTGTTTTCATGTCTTAGAGACAGTTTTGAAGAACTAAGCTTGGCAATGTAAGTTTCCGGTGTGACTCGGATTAAAGCTACCACTGAAATGTCAGCTAAGCAACAGAAGGTCTGTTGTCAGCATGCAAAGCCAAGGAAGCCAGACTGTGTCAAAACATCACATGCTCTGGCCACACACTGCACATTACCCTATCTGATTGTTAAAAGGTAATGGCTCTTATATTTCATATTGTTCAATATTTCATATTGTTCAAACATATTTCATATTGTTTGGAAAGTATCTCCTTCCCGGTGGTAATTAAAACTAAGGTATTTAGCAGTCATCCGCTAAAGCTCGATGTTCATTATGATATTGTCAAATAAAACGTGTTTTCCTCTTTTTGTATCAAGTTTTTTAGTTAGTCTATGTACAGTGGTATATACTTGTAGTCTCAGCACCGAAGAATCTGAGACAGGAGGATTGGGAGTTTGAGGCCACTGTGAATCATGAAGCAAGTTCAGGACCATCCTGAAAGGCATAGTGAAAATACATTTCCATTAAATGGAAATCTCTTCTCCAAAATCTTTAATGTGTTTAGTTGAAAGTTAAAGCTAATTAGAACATCCACCGAAATGTTTTTAGTGAAGTAAACATTTAGAATTATTGCCAAAATAATATTTTAGTCTTTTCTGGTGCTATATGAAAGTATCTGCAAGATAAAAATATTCTGAAGAATCCTTATTTCATACACTTTAAATTTTCTATATTCCTGATCATAATATTATACCCTCACATTTGCACAAATTGCTATGTAATAAATGACCCCAGAATTTCGTTCTGAAAGCAAGATACATGCATGACCTTAATGCCAAGCACAGTCTCGCAGGGGCCTCTGGACACAGATCTCCATGAGTGTATATCTGTGTTAATGGATCCACGGTAAAGGGAATGACCAAAGAACCTCATAGGTTTTTGAAACCAGCTCTGTGATTAGCATGAACTTGTTTGCAGGACTGGGGCTCACTTGGGCTGGTGGACTGATGATTAGCTGTTTGTTACAGATTACTATTGTTTAACTGTTTCCAATCATGTTGAAACATTTCATGCGCTAGAAAAGCTGAGACAGGAAACCAACAAGTCGATAATTTTAGGAAGTTCCTGCAACTAACCAGATTCACTAGGCCTCTCCCTCTCCAAGAATAAACACTAAAGACCTCTGAGGCCACTCTCAAACTAGGCAAGCTTCAGAGACTCTCTGAAAAGGCCAGATGCCAGGAAGAGGCAAAAATGAACTGAGCCACTAGGAAAGGCCACTCTCCAGCCTGCCAAGCCACCTGCAGGCTGAGCGACGTTCTTCAGTTTCCCAGCCTTTGTGAGCTGTCACGCATGCTGAGGTGGGCTTTGGTGACAGCTGTCTTTGAGTCATTTATGCTTTTGTAAGTAGCCCCTCACACATACTCCTGTAAGTAACCTCAAATAAACCACACTGGTTCACCAAATTGGATTTTGGTGTTATTCATACTTTGTCTGTCATGGCAGGGTGGGGGTTGCATCTTCTCTGGAAAAGCCTCTCATGCAAGTGTTCCTCTGTGTTCCTCTTAAGTGTTCCTTTACATGGGTAAGTTAAATGATTTCAGACTAAAGCAAACATTTTCTATAACTTACCTTTCCCGTATTCTGTTTGCAGATACAAGTTATAACTCCTGATCAGGAGAAGGATCTCAAGTAAGGGGCCTTGATCCTGGAGGATGTGGGTCACTGACGTCATCAGGGAAACTGCTTACTGGAGCTTTTTATAAAGAACACTCATGCTTCTATAATCCAAATTTTCCTGATCTATATAACTTTCTATCCAGCAGATAGCAATACATTGACTCAAACAGTAGGCTGCTATAGTTTGTTAGTTCCTTTCTGTTGCAAGATATTTCCTATTCATTTACATCAAGGCAGTGAGAGGCCAGTGATTGGAGGGGAGAAGGAGCTAAGAGAAGTGAGGGGCGGAGAAATAGGCTTAGTGGACGAGTCCAGAGGAGGGGAAGGGAGACACGGATATCCAGATGGCTTCAGACGGATTTCTGGTGTTTTGGAGAGGTTAGAAATATTGGGATAAGACTTTATCACTGTAAATTGGCATTATGTAATTGGGAGTTTTATATACATAAATATATTTGGTTAACTATTCAAGTTTAAGAGTCATGCTTCACCTGATACTTGGAAGGAGTGGATGCTGGGCAAAAGCATGGGACTCCCACTGTTTACAGAGTCTATGGTGGAAAGGAAATGCAGCTGGGAAAGATTGGCTTGGCGGTGACAGTGAGAGCTGACCTGAGCGAGACCCACCGAGACTTGGTGCAGAGGCGTGTGTGGTGGGGTAGTACTCTTTGTTAATTATTTACCACAACACCTTTCCAGATTCATGCTGATGATGTTGAGATGGAAGCAGACAGGGCCTTTGGGAGAAGACTGGGCCAGGAGAGTTCTGCACTAGTGCATGGATTCAGCCCTGATGGATAGATAGATGGATTACGAGGATAATTACAACATCTCTTCCTGGAAGACATACTCTGTCTTCTCTGCTATGCCATGACCCAACAGTGGTTCCTTACTAGATGTTGAGCTACTGCCAGACCTCTTTTCTCCAGATCATTAGATAAATAAACTTCTACAACAGAAAACAGATTAAAACACAAAAGTGGATGATAGATCTTACCTGTTACCAAAATGAAAAGAGGAAATGTCTTGCTGGCTGGCATTTTGTAGCCATTCAAGTCAAGCATAGGTAGCAATGGCAGTGACTGAGGGTCTGGTGCTTTCTTGGGGTCTAGGGGTAGGCTAAAAATGTGCCTCACCATACCTGGAAATGATGAGCCCTATTTACTCAGTGTAATATACAAGAGGTGCTGAACTCTTCTATAATCAGTTCTTGCCCTTGGCTATCAGTTTCTTACCAGGTCACACTGCATATGAAATGATCTTGAAGGGCAAGAGAGTGTCTTCCCCATATTGAAGTTAGCTATAGCAGGTCATTTTTCCCTGGACCTTTCCCCACTGGCTTCACCACCTGGGTTGTTTCCAAGATGATTAACTGTTATGCCTTGGCTTCCAGACCTGTCACCTCAGCTGCTACTGAGCTGCCCACCAGAAAGGTCCAAGTCTCCACTTTACCTATAAGCAACAGCTTCAAGAAAAGCCACTTGGGTGAAGCTTGATCACCTGTCAGTCATCACTGCTAATTAAAACAACAGCTGCTTGCTGGAGTCAAACAAAGCACTGGATATACATGTGTCAAAATGTTCATTGACATGAAAAAGTGAGTCTCATGTGTGAATAGGTCCCAGTGTGCAGAATGCATAGAAGGAAATAACAGTCACAATTCTGGGGGATGGGGTTGGTGGGAGGCTTTTAAGAATTACCCATACAGAGATGCTGAACATTATCACTTGAAATATGTATGTGTTTCAGACGCATTACAAAGGAAAGCCCTACTCCCTCCCCTCCCCCCCCACAAAAAAAGTTAAAGTGGGATTTCAGCCAGCTCTCCTGAGACCTGAGTAGATGTTGGTGATTGAGTGGCAGGAGCAATCAACTCACAGTGAGATTGGAGCTGCCGTCTCTCCTCACATGGATTCTGATGGGGAGTTCTGCCAAGCTATTTTGAGGCTGTGCACATTAAGTAAAAAAGCAAGACTATTCTTAGCTCAAGTGTACAAGCTTCTATTATGCTAAACCCATGGCTGAAGAGCAGAGTAAGATACTGGGTCCTTCCCTTCCATCTGAGGAGTCCCTCCCAGGCTTTAGAAATCACCCTTGACACAGAACAGGACGAATTCTGAAAGACAGTAAATAGATGTTTATTCTGCAAATAGATAACAGTGAATCAGAAGTCAGATCCTTGAAGCCAAAGAGATGTGAGATTTCCTTTCCTAGGAGCTCCTTACACATGTATTTTTCCTGACTTCTCAAATGGTTTCGGGATACTGGCAACACCTGGTTTCCTAGTCTCCCTCTATAAGCTCCTGGGATGAATCATTCCACTTCAAATGTAGTCTGGAAGATCCAATGTCAAGGACTGAGATCAGAGGTAGAATGTAGGAGAAACTTGGTTCTGTTTTTCAACCACAAAATATAACAAGTATTTTTTTTTTACTTAGTGAGCTTACTATACTCCCCTTAACTCAATGTGATAAAAGTTCTGTTAGTACTGATAAAATAGAAAATTAAGTTTGTGTTGTCTTCTGATGATCAAACTCATTCCTGAGTTGCAGTATATGATGTATTTGTAGCTAATGCCTCTTTTACTAAATTCTCCACTCAGTATGATGAAGATGGTCTTCCCACAGAAAGCCCTAGGAGAGATCAAGGGGTATTACAGTTGATGGTCTGTTCCATAGCATAGGAAGAGGCATGGGCAAGCATGTGCACACGGGTGCTAACCAGAATCCCCGTCCTTCCCTTATGCTCCAAATTCTGGAAGACAGAGCATCCCATATTCACAACAAGTGGGAAGGATGGTAAAATGATAACACGCAGGGCAAAGTAAAGAAATTGGAGGGAATTCTGGGTAATTCCAACATATCTAGAATTTTCTAGAATAGCTTCCTTTTCCCAGCAAGGAGACAAATGTCTTAGTTTCTTTTCCCATTGCTATAATAAAATGTCCTGACAGAAACAGCTTAAGGGAGAAAGTGTTTAAGCAGCTGGTCACATCACATTCACAATAAAACAGCAGAGAAGAACAGGGTGATGAGACTCTGCCTAGAACCTGTGACTCTTACTTCATGGAGAACAAACACATATGATTTAGGGTCTAGAGATGGGCATTATCTTGGATTACCCAAATGACCCCTAAGTGTGATCACATGTGTCTTTAAAGGAGGAGATTTGACCCCAGGCAGAAGAGAAGACATGAGATCCTTGGAAACAGAGGAAGCCAAGAGTGGGGCTGGGGTGATCAACTGGCTAGAAGGTGGAAGAAGAGACCAGGGACAAAGGGATGCTGGGAAAAATGTCTGAAAAGCCAGAGGAATGACCTCTCCTCTCAAGCCTGCAGAAAGAACTTAGCTCACTCACAGAATGTTATCATGTTGTTCATTTATTTGTTTGGGTTTTCTTGTTTGTTTTGTTTTATTTAAGACAGGGTCTTTCTAAGGAGCCATTGTTAGATTGGAACTGTTTAGGTCAGTGGTTCTCAACCTGTGGGTCAAAATCCTTTTGGCGATTGACCCATAACTCTTTCACAGGGGTTGCCTAACACAATCAGAAAACACAGATATTTACATTATGATTTATAACAGTAGCAAATGCTAATTATGATATTGCAGACAAAAGTAATTTTATGGTTTGGGATTACCACAACTCCAGGAACTGTATTAAAGGGTCTCAGCATTAGGCCAGTTGAGACGCACTGGTCTGAGTAGACCAGATTGGCCTCAAACTCACAGAAATCTGCCTCTTTAGTGCTATGATTAAATGTGTATCCCATCACAGCTAGCCACACAGGATGGTTTTAAACCCTGTGAAACTTTCTTCCACTTTTGGCCTTTCTTAGAACTGTTAGGATACATACAACACTGTTTGAAAACACAAAATTGACAGCTTTTTGGGTAACATACAAGGAAACTCAATAAAGATATCTTTTGACTCATATGAAGCAATAGAATCTAAAACTGGAATGGACCAAAGATATGGATTAGAATCCCTTGACACTTTCAACCAAATGTGGATGGTCCCTTTCAGTCCAAAACACTACCACTGGATGGAAAAACATTTCCCAAGTCCCATCTTCTAAGGAATTAACTACATCAATTTGATTTTTATGTTTATATGCTTTACACTAAAATTTTTTTGAAGAAATGATCCCAGATTGGCTCAGCTATCACTACCATCCTAGATTCCTTCCCTTCTATTATATTTTCCCTCAAATAATTTTTGTGTTTGGTGACACACCGTGGTCTGAATGTGTATGCCACAAGTCACATGTTGAAAACTAATCATAATTATTGTAACTATTGTCCTTGTTAACTTCAATTGTCAACTTGACACACAGGGGAAGAAAGAACCTCAACTGAGGAACTACCTCTTATCAGATTGGTTCATGGATGTTTGTGGGGCATTGTTCTTCTAACAGTTGAAAGGCAGCCCAATCCACTGTAGGCAGTACCATCTCTGGGCAGGTAGATTTACTAAGGCCGAATAAGAAAACAGACAGAGCAAACCAGAGGGATCAAGCCAGTAAGCAGTGTTTCTCTTCTGGTCCCTGTTTCTGAGACTGTCTAAAGTTCCTTCCTTCCTTCCTTCCTTCCTTCCTTCCTTTCTTCCTTCCTTCCTTCCTTCCTTCCTTCCTTCCTTCCTTCTTTCCTTCCTTTGTTTTTTTCTTCCTTTCCTTTTTGTTCAGATTAGTTATTTTATGTAATTCTGGCTGACCTGGAATTCACAGAGATCTACCTGACTCTGCCCCCTGAGTGTTGGCATTAAAGGTGTATGGCTAGGTCTGTATTTTATCCAACAATAGAAAAGCAAACTAGAACAGACATTCAGAGGTGTCCTTTAAAAAGTGATGAAGTTGTGAAGATCTCTTGAGCAAAATTAGTACATGTGTCAGTTCATTTTGTGAACTGAGCAACTATAGCAAAATACCACAGCTGGCTAACTTATCAGCTAACTAATTCTCACTGGTGGAAGTCCAAAGTCCAAACAGTATAGCCCAGGTTCTGGGAATAGACCTAACATTCCAGTTGGGCAAGTCAATCAATGGGTTAAGGAACTGCCCTTAGGGAAGGCAAGTTCACCCTAGGCCTTGCTAAAAAGATAAGAATGCTAATTATCCCCTTAGTGAGATAACTTACATTTAGTTCCCAGAATCCCCAACCCCTAGAGCAGTTGCTACAGAGCCTGAGCTTCTTGTCATGACTCAGGAAAGGTGTAACTTGGGTCTTTTGCTTTTTTTTCCACTTTTCTCTTTCCCTTGGGCGCTGCTAGAGCCCAGCTATGCCCTCTCTGGCTCTCTGAGCTTCCTTCCTATCTCTCTGAAGCTCCTCTTCCTGCCAAGCGTCTGCTCTGCAGTTGTGGCTGACTTGCACCCCGGCTTAACTCAGCCGCGTTCTTCTTTCCCTCCTTCTACTCTGAGCTGCTGCACAGGTTTATAGCTTGTCACTCTGCGGCTTTTCTTTTTAAATCCTAATAAAAGTGTCTTACTGGAGGTCAGCATGCAGAAGAATGTGAATTGATCCATCCTTGTCTCCTTGTAAGCTCAAATCCAAGTGGATCAAGACCTCCACATAAAGCCAGACACTCTGAAGCTAATAGAAAAGAAACTGGGGAAGACCCTTGAGGACATCGGTACAGGGAGAAAGTTTCTGAACAGAACACCAATAGCGTATGCTCTAAGATCAAGAATTGACAAATGGGACCTCATAAAATTACAAAGTTTCTGTACGGTAAAGGACACCATCAAAAGGACAAATCGGCAACCAACAAATTGGGAAAAGATCTTCACCAATCCTACATCAGATAGAGGGCTAATATCCAATATATATAAAGAACTCAAGAAGTTAGACTCCAGAAAACCAAACAACCCTATTAAAAAATGGGGTACAGAGTTAAACAAAGAATTCTTACCTGAAGAACTTCGGATGGCGGAGAAGCATCTTAAAAAATGTTCAACTTCATTAGTCATCAGGGAAATGCAAATCAAAACAACTCTGAGATTTCATCTTACACCAGTCTGAATGGCTAAGATTAAAAATTCAGGAGACAGCAGGTGTTGGAGAGGGTGTGGAGAAAAAGGAACACTCCTCCACTGCTGGTGGGGTTGCAAATTGGTACAACCACTCTGGAAATCAGTCTGGCGGTTCCTCAGAAAACTGGGCACCTCACTTCCAGAAGATCCTGCTATACCACTTCTGGGCATATACCCAGAGGATTCCCCACCATATAATAAGGATACATGCTCTACTATGTTCATAGCAGCCCTATTTATAATTGCCAGATGCTGGAAAGAACCCAGGTATCCCTCAACACATTAGAAACAATGAATTCATGAAATTCTTAGGCAAATGGATGGAGCTAGAGAACATCATACTAAGTGAGGTAACCCAGACTCAAAAGAAGACTCATGGTATGCACTCACTAATAAGTGGATATTAACCTAGAAAACTGGAATACCCCAAACATAATCCACACATCAAATGAGGTACAAGAAGAAAGGAGGAGTGGCCCCTGGTTCTGGAAAGACTCAGTGAAGCAGTATTCGGCAAAACCAGAACGGGGAAGTGGGAAGGGGTGGGTGGGAGGACAGGGAGAGAGAAGGGGGCTTATGGGACTTTCGGGGAGTGGGGGACTCGAAAAGGGGAAATCATTTGAAATGTAGATAAAAAATATATCGAATAAAAAAATAAAAAATAAAAAATAAAAAAAGTGTCTTTTAACTTTAAAATAAAATGGATGTATTCGTTTCACTGGACTTTGGGACTGAGTAGAGCTGTGTAATGGGTAAATTCCTTAGTCAAATATGTAAATAGAAAACTGCTATGTTGTTTTTATTTCTCTGGTTTGATGACAAGTCAGTTACCGGCTTTTCCCACACCCTGTTATGAATTAGATTCCTGTTCTAGTTTGTATCTAAATATCCCATCCCACTTCCCAGCCAGCATGAGTGAAGCAGTTCCTTGGCCATGTGTTCCCCACCATTAGGACCATCTCCTCTGAGCCAAGTAATGGTGTTAAGTGACCATGGACTGAAGGCTCTGAAGCCAGGAGCACCTACAAGGCTTTTTTCATTCAAGTTGATCTCTGCATTTGTCACAGGGCAAAAAGCAAATGCACATGCTGTCCGTGGATAATTCTATTTGTGATTCTTTGCACATAGATTTTGGGTCATAACATTATTGTATATATGACCCCCTGATGTAACAAATGCATTGAGCATTTTCTATTAAATTCACTTTGGTCTTTTCTTGTCTTTTACATGATAGTGCTTGTGTTCATGTAATGATTCCTTTGATGATTTTCTATGCTAAGGAAATTATCTTCCCTCCAAATTTAGGTATCATGTTTATTATCTAAAGTTCTGTGTGTAGATCTTTCCATTCTCTAGAATTCCAAGGTCTAAAGTGAATGAAAGCATATTCTTTTTTACCAAACTTATTTGGACACCCTACTCCCAACCCTCATTGGCTAGTCACCACTCATTCATGAGCCTCTCCCTGCACGTCATTGGCTGCTTTGAGCAGAGGCTAGACCTTTTGGATTTTTTGTTTGTTTGTTTGTTTTGTTTTTTATCTTTTGTTGCTAGTAAAGAAAGAGAAAGACTGTGGGGAAACCATCCTTTGACCACACCCTGGCTCGGTTTTCCTTCAGCTTTCTATAAGAGTCACTCATGTTGGTCTAGCTGTGCTAGAAAACACCGGAATAGTCTGACAGAGTCAACCATAGACCATGGGGTAGCACTGGGAATTTTTATACTTTAGGAGGGGGTGGGTGCTGTGGATGCAGAAAGAGTAAATGTTAGATGTTATGTCTGGAGCTTGTCTTCTGACTCTACAGCTGAGAGGATCATTCCATCAGCTGAGGAAGGGATAGATACAGCCAGGGACTCTTCCTGAGTGGTGAGTGAGAACTTGGTGGGGAGAACTTACCCATTAGCTGTTTCCCACCTGTGTCTCATTCCTCTCAGAACTTCATAGGTCTTTAAGTGAGACCACCATCAGTCCTTATAAACTATTCTTTTCTGAGAGATTTTTTTTTTTAAAACAAAGCTTATATTCTCATTTCTCTGAGAGTTTAATTACTATCCTGCCCCAGGAAAGCCAGTCAAATTAGATGATATCTCAAGCCATTCTAAAAGGAGTGACTTTAGGGCATCTAAAGCTGAACGTCCACACACACCAAAGACATGAAAGACAATCATGATGAACTGAACGTGGAGAGAAGGTCACAAGGTTACATGCAAACTTTTTCCAACTTAGTCCAGGAAATGTTTCTGTTCCCTTTCAAAGCTCAGAGCCCAGCGGCCACGTCATCCCATGTATGGGTATTTAATGAACTCCGCCATGTCACCCCATGTATGGGTATTTAATGAGTTCCCACTTGTGTGTCCCTTCCTTGCTCCCAGGACCAAGAAGGCACAGTTCTCTGTGAGTTACACCAGAATTCTTTTTAGAGATAGATCTGAGTCCCAGGATCTCAGGATAAACACAACTTTGTTCTTTAAAAGGAAATCATTCTTATTTTATCTGCAACATAGCCATTGTGGATATTCGCTAGGTACAGTGAATATTTCAATCAGTGTATGATGCTGCGGTAAGGATGTCTGGCGTATCCATCACTGCAGACGGTGATCATTACTTTGTGTCTGTTAGGTGTATTCAAATCCGGTGTCTGTCAGGTGTATTCAAATCCTTTCTTGTGTTTTGAAAAACATACTTGATTGTTATCCACCATCACTCCCCGGCTAAGCTACAGAGCATCAGAAGTGACTCTTGTACTCCAGATGTAAGTGCTTGCCTATTATCACCTTCACAACTTTACTTTCTACTCTTTAAAAAAAAAATTATCACCTTTGGGATGGATATTCCAAATTTTGTCTATCCTTATTATTTTCTTGATAGTATTTTCAGTACAGAGGGAAATGACACCTCTAATTTTCCTCACACTGATTTAGCAAACATATAGAGTTTTTCTCCACGTCTTTTGTTTTAATTTACTAAATCACTTTACTTCTTTATTACACAGCAATAGATAACTTAGATAGTCCATGCCCATATAGAATGTATGTTCTAGTGAAGTTGACAAACAAGTGCATAAATTAAAATAGAGACAGGTATTGGTAGATATTAACACATTGATACATATATTTTTATATATTTAGTGCAGAGTCCTGTTATCTGTGTTTACTTGCAGAAGTTCTTATCTGTTTACAAACAACCTGATTCATCAAATGTGAATTTATAAGATATATATAAGGATTCAGATAAGTCTTAGAACTGTTACAGCATCATATTATTTTTGTGTGTCTTTATATTCAACAAATTTATATTCAACAAAATTTTAATGTTCCAAGATCTGTGAGGTGGTGAGGATATAAGGGTGAACAAGGCAAACACTGTTCATCCCCTATTGGAAGTTCTATTTTAGTTGAGAAAGATAGACAACGATTTTAGAAAGAAGTAAATGACAACATATTGGGAGGGTACCAAGTAACCTTGGTTTCTGTTGTTTGTCTCTTGCTATCTGGTTATCTCTACTGCTAACTGCCCTCACTATATCTGACTGGAGCCTGTCCCTCCAGTGATCCTGGTTGTGTCAGAACACCTCAGAGTCCAGCTGTCTCTGTGATCCTGTGATTCTGTGATTCTGTGATCCTGGGATCCTGAGATCCTAGGCATGTTAGAGTTTCTAGGAGTCAAGCTGCCTCTTGGATCCTGAAATCCTGTTATGACCAAGATCCTGACATTCTGCAATCCTAGGCATGTTAGAGCATCTTTGATCCTATGATCCTGGGCCTTAGAGCACCTGAGAGTCAAGCTTCCTCTGGGTATTGTAGAACTGAGTACGGAGCTAGTGCCTAAGGTCTGCTCAGGGCACTAGCTCAGACCAGAAGGAACCTGTGCCATTGGCCAGGTGGGGGGTTCCTGTGTGCCTGGATCCTGCTGGTCCCTGTTACTCCAGGTGTTAGGGCAGATGTTGTGGCCTCACTAAGTCTTAAAGAGAGGAATTAATGCCTATGCTAAACATGACTGTACATTTATTTTATTAAATGATTAATGTTTTTTGACAGGACAGGTGAAGTTTTTTTCCATGTTTTAGTTTTGTTTATGCATCTATGAAAAGTAAATATTCTCTCCTCGATACTCTGGTGATTTAATTTGGGTGATTTCATGGTAATATGCTAATGGAAATATTAATAAATTGGAAAAATAAAATAAATACATCTAGTAGAGCAAAAAGTAGCGATAACAAGACTTTTTGTGGAAACTGATATAATGATCAGAGAAGGTTCTTTGTAGTCAAATAAAAGTTGTACCTCAATGGATAGTGTGTGTGAGTATATAACAATTTGGAACAATATAGAACTAGTGGGAAGTCACACAGGCAAAAAATACAGGCATTGAAAACAAATGTTATATTCTGCATAGTAAGAGATTCTATATGAGAATGATCAAGCCTAAATAAATTAATAAATTTGAGCTTATGGGTAACACAATGCAGATATATTATCATTTATTACTCCCCTTTAACTGAGAAATGATGTGACATCTGGAAATCTGTAGCACTGTGAACTTGTCTTTCACTGTCAATGACTTTGACCTTCATCTCAGAAGTAATTGCCGACAAACCTGACCATTTCAAACACAGCACCTTCCAATGTATGCTACAACTAGAGGCCATAAAGGTTTCTGTGTTGAAGAAAACTTGCATCTTAAAGAATGGAAGTAGCTCTTCAGTTCAATTCCCAAGTTGAGGCTTTTTTCCAGGTGTCTCTAGCTTATGTAAAGTCAACAAAAATTAACCAGCACAATATGTTATATGCTCTCCCTATATTATATATGTGTATGTGCATCCATATATATATATTTATAAATGTATAGTGGTAAGGGCTACAAATGAAGTGAGATGGGTTTCAGATAGACTATGTCATCTCCTCTCTCTGATTTATGCTCTGCTGCCTAGTAGAAAAGACCTCACATGTGCTGCACTGCTGACGGACTTTAAAGCATCATATTCCATGGAACATGTGACTATTCGCCATTTTCCTATCGATGAATGTTGATTCTGTTCCCGCTTATGGCCACTGTGGTGTTGGATTGTTTTCTCTTTGTTTGAGATAGGTTCTTGTGTAGTCCGGGCTGCTCCAAGAGTCGATGTTCCTCTCTGCTCCGCGTTCCGCTGCCCTTTAGATGACCCTCAGATCCACCATCATTAATTAAGACTTTTTTATTGAGAATGATAGAAATTTATCAGGTTTGAGTTTCTTATTTTTAGAAGTAATCTTTTTTGTATCTTGATAACATTTACTCCTCAATGGTGTCCAAGCATGCGCGTTGCGCGCCGTACTCCGCGCATGCGCGTTGCGCGCCGTACTCCGCGCATGCGCGCTGCGCGCCGTACTCCGCGCATGCGCGTTGCGCGCCGGACTCCGCGCATGCGCGTTGCGCGCCGGACTCCGCGCATGCGCGCTGCGCGCCGGACTCCGCGCATGCGCGCTGCGCGCATGCGCAGTACTCTGCGTGGAGATTTGCAAACGGGGGACTCTTAGAGGAGAAAGGGGATGCAAGAGAGCGCCCGAGCACGGTAACTTCAACCGTCCAGCCTTGCAAGGACAAGCTCGGCCAGGCCATCAGCACCAAGCTGAGCAACGACGGGAAGGCGGGGTTTCGAGACGTCCATCCTCGCTCTCAGGTTTCAGTGGGGCGGGACTTCCTGTCGGAGCAATCCCCGTTACCTCCGGAAGAGCCTAGGAACCGAGTCCTCGGACGCTGGCGGTTGAGCATCGATCGCGGTGCGCTCGTGCGAGGTGAGTCGGTTCTGTCCCTGCGTCCTGCGCAGCGTTATTCGGTGGCCGAGGCATGGGCTCCCGGCGGGCCGCAGACGAGCTCTCCCCATGCTGGGCCGGGGCGGCGGCCGGGCCCTCCTCCCGGCCGTCCTCGCCGCAGCCGAGCGGCTTCGCGCAGAAGTCCTTGGTCTCGGAGGTTGTGAGTAGCAGAATGAGCCCCGCTCTGCCCAAGCCCTAGGAGCTCTACACGGCAAGTTCCAGGCTCACGGATTCACAGGGTTGGGGATGCCCTGCATCAGGAGCGGGGACAAGTGACGCGGGTAGCTCGGCTGTACAGGATAGAAAGTTTTAAGTCTGTATGACTTTGTTCCCAAAGTGAGGAATGTAGAATATAACCCCTGTGTAAACAAGTCTTGAAGCAAAGGTCTCTGAAATAAAAGGGTTTATTGAGCCATTTATATATTCCAAGCTAGGAAAAGGACCAAGACTTGGGGCACATTTTGTAAACTACCAGCAACAAGGCTAAAAAAGTGCCTTTTTAAAATTCCATCTGTGAAGCACTCAACTCCCTAGAGTTGAGGTAACACAGACAGCCTTTGTTCCTTTGTCTTTAAAAGTGCTTCTATTTCAGCCTTCCCTGTGTTCTTTGTCGTATTCCCCACCCACTCCTACACATAATATCCCTTAACGTCTGTGTTGACCTCCTCTGTTCCCCAGCACCCCCACAATATGATATGGTACAGCTACAACCCAAAATGTGGACCCTTGGGAGACTACTTGATAGAACCTCGTTTGCTTTGATAATACCCCTGTTAAGGTGGGTATAATATCTCATGCCTGTGATCACAGTACTTGGAAAACACAGGCAGAGGATCCGGAGTTCAGGGTCATCCTTCGCTCTAAGACTAGCCTGGACTGTGAGACATTGTCTCAAAACAGCACCAATAACAAAATGTTTTTACTATGAGCTGAACTACGTAATATTTCAAAATGATGTTTACTGGGACTATTTGTGGAGGAAAATTGAACTATAAACCAGGGAAGGGGTAAATCAAAGTGTTGCTAATTGAGATGCTTGTGTAAGTGAGTGCCTGCACAGTTTGTAACTGTTTTGTGCTGACCTGTGTTGACTATGTTTAGATAATGGGGGGACCCTTGGCAGGAGTGCACGGATTATGCAGTAGTCCTCGCAAGACAAGCTGGAGAGGTATGCACTACAGTATGTACGCCAGAGTGTGTGGGGTGTCGATGTTACAGCGCGGTCTTGTTCAACAAAGCATGTTTTTTGAGTGGTGTCTACACGTGCAGTTTCACTAAACTGTAAATACAGTGAAAGTTGATTGATTTTGTGGGAGGCGTGGCTTGGGGGTGGAGCCTAGGCCTGGGTTAACGTTAGGCATCATGGGCATGGCATTTCCAGCTGAATTTTTCACTTTGTGATGTTACCCTTTGCAGCAGCAGTCATGAATCTAAAATAAGATATGAAATTACATAATATTTCTCTAAAGTGTCTTGTTTCATAGACATGTTTGAAAGAAAACATTTAAGAACATGTTAAGAGTGGTTGAATGCTAGAAGTTATTTTTGTGCTTTACTTTCTTGTTTGGTTTTAAATTATTTCCATCTTTTTTTACTTGCTCTTTTTTAGATGATTCGTGAAGCTCTGAAAACTGAGATCAACGTCATGATTAAAAGTTCTCCCGCCGACTTGGTGACAGTTACTGACCAAAAAGTTGAGAAAATGCTCATGTCGTCTATAAAGGAAAAGTACCCATATCACGGGTATTTCTTCTACCGCTTTATCGCTTTATCGTGAGAGAGTTAAGTCTGAGCCCCAGGAGGACGGAGGGACCCGTTACACCTGTAGTTGCTGGCAACTCCAGCTCCCTCAGTTCAGTTTGCTTGACTTGAGAGGCTGTGTCACTCTCGCCTAGGCTGGCCTGTCTGTTGTCCCCTGTGCCTCCTGAATGCTGAGATCATGGTGCGCGCTGCCACACCCGCCCCGCACTTACTTTTAAGATTGCTGTGTTTTCTTAATTTCTCATGTTAAGGATGTCCTTTTCAGATGTGTATACTTTCCCTGTATTTATACCATTTAGAATTTAGGACTCTGTACTGTTTCACCATGTTTATTATATTATTTCTTTCTCTCTCTCTCTCTCTCTCTCTCTCTCTCTCCCTCTCTCTCCCTCCCTCCTTCCTTCCTTCTCTCAGTTTCATTGGTGAAGAATCTGTGGCAGCTGGGGAAAAGACAGTCTTGACAGAGCAGCCCACGTGGATCATTGACCCTATTGATGGAGCGACTAACTTTGTGCATCGGTATGCATTTAATTTTAGTGTACTTGCTGTTGTGTGTTCACTCTTCAAGGCGACACAGACTTGAGGAAATCGTAGAAGTCATTGATGCTTCTTTATTTGAAGACGCTGTGGCTGAGATGGGTGGGGTTGTGCAGAGCTTTTCTAAGGTGTGAGCCAGGGAGCAAATGGTACAGTGTGGGCCTGTGCTGTGCCGTGCCTGGTCACCGCTGTTCGGCCTGTGAAGACTCTGGAAATGACGGAGTAGCATGGACCCTTTAGACCAGTAAAGGAGTTGCTAAGTCCACTGATGGGGTCCTCTCTGTGTGCAGTGAGTTCACTCTCAGAGAGAAACAGGGGTGCTAAAAGGGTGGGGCATTAGGGTCTGAGATTTGAATCCCACAACTTGTTTATTGGCTTTGCGATGCTGGACAAGCTACTCTTTCAAAGCCTCGGTTTTGAAAATACTTATGGCCAGCCAGGGCTGGAGAGCTGGCTCAGGGGTTAATAGTACCTGCTGCTCTTCCACGGGACCCAGGTTCGATTCCCAGCACACATGTGACCTCTCACAGCTGTTTGTAACTCCAGGCCCAGCGGGTGCAACGCCCTCTTCTGACCTCCACAGACACTGCATGAGCACAGTGCATACACATGAAGGAAAATAAAGGTTAAGAGAATGTGTGAGGTCCAGATGTTCTAGTTTCTTTCGGTGGCTGTGATAAAACGATGAGCACAAGCAGCTTGGGCGGAGAGGGCTGATTCCACCTCAGTCTTCACAGCTCGCCACTGAGGGAGGCCGAGGCGGGAGCTCAGGCCGAGCTGATGCGCAAGCCGTGGAGCCCGGCTCACTGGCTCACCTTCCGCTGGCTCTGCTCTGCTCCGGGTCTCAGCCCAGGCCTGCCCGCCCTGGACGGCACCACCCAGAGGGCGCTGGCCTTTCTTACCTCAGTTGCTAATTAAGACAATGCCCTGCAGATATTCCCACAAGCCAATTCCTCAACTGAGATTTCCTCTTCTCAGATATGTAGAGGTTGTGTCAAGTTCACTAGAACTGTGGCACCAGGTATCTTAGCACTGGGGAGGGAGAAGCAGGAGGGCCATGGATTTGAGACCAGCCTGGGCTACATATTGAGCTGTCCAGGTTAGCTTAAACTACTAGTAATGTCTCAAGGAAAAAGGACTGTATAAAATGGCCTTATTAATGGCACCTGTTTCATAGAATTATTTCTTGGTGTGGGATTCATGGAGTTGTTCACTTTCATAAGAACTTAGTATAGTACCTGACACGGTAAGGATCAGTGGTGTGTGTGTGTGTGTGTGTGTGTGTGTGTGTGTGTGTGTGTTGTGTGTGTGCATCTTCCATCCGTATTCCATCTTAGTTCAGGGGTTATAAGAATTGATTCGAAAACAATTATATACATACTTGTTGACATTCTGTCTTGGTTAGTTTGTGGATTTTCCCTTTTCAGGGTTTCCCTTCGTGGCTGTTTCGATTGGCTTCTTGGTGAATAAAGAGGTGCGTCTTCGCGTGTGCTTTGTAAGGCACTTCGCTTTCTTTTCCTTTCCCACAGTGCGGAGAGAAAGTTAAGTCTCTCATATTTGGTTCGTGCCACCTGTGAACGTGCGCCTCAAGGCCACGGCCATGTTTGTGCCCTTCCCAGTAGATGAGGCCTGCTTCCCGAGGGGCCAGAGTTAGGAAGAGCAAGGGAACATAGGGAGGGGACAGCACCAGCCTGCTCCTGACACGGCAGCCGTGTCCAGTCAGTGTGGCTCCACAGTGCCTCAGAGGAAGTGGGACTTCCTGTGTCGGCGGCCAAGGGCTGGCTGCAACTGCGGCGTGTATTTAGGAACACAGACACAAGTGAGTGGATACTTACATACGGAACCAGGAGAGTAACATCTGCAGTCGCCGAGGTCCTCTGTGCTCGTCCCTGCTGATGGGCTCTGGGCCGCTGCAGCCGAGGAGCTTGAATGGCTCCAGCAGGAACTTAGGGCATGTCTGAGGTGAAAGCCCCAGGCTAAGTGGGAGCATGCTTGCCTAGCGTGTACAAACCCTAGCAACAGTGGAACTGTCCTCTGTGGTGCCGCCCATCCATGCGCATAAAACTCTACCAGGTCAGGGGAAATTACCCAGGCGGTGTGCTAAAAGAGACTTGCTTTCCTGTCAGATGGAGTTTGGAGTTGTGTACAGATGTGTGGAGGATAAGATGTACACCGGCAGGAAGGGGAAGGGCGCTTACTGTAACGGCCAGAAGCTTCAGGTCTCAGAGCAGGAAGGTGGGTTTGCCTTCCAGCGCTGGCGCCCTCAGCAGCCGGCACCTGCCTTCTCCATATTTGTATACTGGCCTTTGGGTCAGCAAGTATCAACTGACTGGAGAGTGTGTTACTGAAGCAGATGCCAGTGAGCGCGTGCACCCCAGTGTCTTTGGCCGTGGCCGTGGCCGTGGCTGTGGTGTCAGGCTTCTGATCTGACAGCTCTCGGCTTGCTGCCTCACTTAAACCACCTCTTACCCTCAGCACTTTTTACTACTCATTGTGGTTTAACGTAAGGCAGCCCTGCCCTTTCTTCAGTGGGAAAGTAGGAAGAAAGCCGGAACCGGCTGAGCGTGAGAGCAAACCCAGGTCTTTTCTGCAGTGCAAGCTCCCCTCGCTCTCAGGGACACTTGGACACTGGTGGGATCCGATGAAGATCCAGTTCAGAATCCGTGTCCCTGCCTTCATGGCTTGCTAGCAGAGTCGTGCTTTGAGTAATCCTTTGGGGTTTGTTTCTAGAACAAGCTCTTACTGATGGTGACCCCCTGCCTCAGCGCTCTGGATGCTCCCCAGAGGCCATCAGAAGTTCCCCTGTAGAGATGCCCATTTGAAGGGCTCTGAGTGACCACCACTCAAGTACCCCGCGTCCTGTATCCCGCCTAAGAGGCAGGAGCTGGCCCTTCTTGGGTTTTGGTTTCAGTTTGCTTCCTTTCAGGCAGGGTCTTACTGTGTAGCCTGAGCCTGCTGAATTCTGGGATTTGGTGCATTACTGGCCTGCTCTCCACACCTTTCTTCATAAGCTAAGACTTGTCCTGTGGAGTTAATTAGATGGACTGTTCTTGCTAGCTCTTCCATACATTTGATAAGAAACAAAAATACAAGTTGTAAAACCCACTCTCAATCAAAGATGTTTTATTTGGGCGGCAGCGGGGCGCAGGGAGTGAAGATAGTGCTAGCTTGACCTCGCCCTTGTATTGTTAAGGGTTCTGTTGTTGATACGAGGAGCCAAGGGTATGTGGAGGAGTCCTGAACGGAGAGAAAAGAAGTAGACTGAGGAATGAGCGTGACCTTGGCTCAGAAGTGAATAGTGAATAGTGTCACTCCTTTCCTTTTATAAAGTTGGCTTTGTGGAAGATGGTGTGCAGTCTTTGTTTTTTAGATACAAGGACAAAATATACAATTCATTAGTTTTCCTATACTTTTGACAAATATGTTTTTAGGGGAATGAATCTCTGCCTTATTTCCAGAAGTTTAAATACTGTTACTGGAGGAGTCTAAAGCGGATACAGTGGCTCCAACTGTAAAACAATACAAAGAATCAATAAAACCAGAAGCTGGTTCTTTGAGAGAATCAAGAAGATAAACTCCTAGCCCAACTAACTAAAGGGCCAAGAAGCAGTATCCAAATTAGCAAAATCAGAAATAAAAAGGAAGTCATAACAACAGAAACGGAAGAAATTCAAAAAAGCATCAGATCCTACAATAAAAGCCTATGCTAAACAAAACTGGAAAATCTAGATGAAATGGAATGAGAGCACTCCTAGGAGACCAGCTCTCTCCTGGAGGGACTTGTGTACAGAGGCCTGTAGAACAGCCTTAGCTACCGGGTGCAGATCCAAGGTTTTCATTTTTAAGGGATGCTGAATTTTGTTAAAGGCCATTGCATTATCTATTGATATAATTATTTATTTTGCATTTTTGCATTATGGTCATTAGGGAGATTGTCCTGTGATTTTGTTTCTTTGTTGTGTTTGTATCCTGAATTTGTATTGGAGTAAATTCTGCTTTTGTAAAATGAGTTTGGTAGGTATATTACTAACTTGTCTCACTGCTATGACAAAGTATCTGATAAAAGAACTTAAAGTCCTTCCTGGAGCAGAAATTGAGACAGTTGTTCACATTGTCTTGATAGCTACATCAGAGAGTAATGAACAATGATAATCAGTTATTCCGTTATGCTAGGACTTTGGCCATGGAAATTGCCACCCGCACTTAGGATGGGTCCTTTCAGCTCAAGTGACCAAATCTAGAAACTCCCTCACAGATATGTCCAAAGGTTTGCTTCATGGAGATTCTAAATCCTAAGATGTCAATCAAGATTAGGTGCCTCAGCTTTTCTTCAATTTCCACTGGAGAATTAGTTTGAAGATAGCTGAACAATTTTTCTTTAACAGTCATAGAAAATATATCAGAGAACACACTCTGACCCTGGGCATTTTACATGTGAGATACAGTTCATTACTGCTCCAATATCACTACTTGTAATAGATCTGTTCATTTCATAGATCATACATGTGCAGAAATCTACTAATTTCTTTTAAGTTTTTAAAAATTTATTAGAATATAGATTTTTTCAAAGTATGCACTAATGAACCTCAGAGTTTTATAGTTAGGAATTCATCTCCAATTTTTGTTAATTCTGGTCAGTTCTGACCTTCTTTTGGTTATAGGTTTATTAACCTCATTTATTGTCTTAAAGAACAAACCCTTTCATTGATTCTTATCTTCTTTTCATTCAATTTAATTACCTTCTGCCCTGATCTTCATTACTTATTTTCATCCATTGATTTTTTTTGGTTTGGCTTACTCTTGTTTATCTAAGACTTTTAGGTGCATCATTATTTATTTAAGTTCTCTCTGATTTTTTAAACATAGACATTTGTAGCTATAAACTTTCTTCTTGTAATTCCTTTCATTATAAGCTGCAGGACTTTGTATATTGTGTTTTCATTTTTCATTTGATTATAGATTTTAAAAAATTTCCTCCTGATTTTCTTCATTCAATGGTATACATATCTTTCAGTCTTCATGAGTTTGTACCCTTCACTGAGGGCAGTGCTATCCTTAGGTAGGGGCTCGGGCTATATAAGAAAGATATATAAGAATGTGAAGCCAAGAGCAAGCCAGTAAGCAACATTCCTCCACAGTGTCTGTTCTGAGCCACTGCCTTGACTATCTTAATCTGCTTCCTTCAGTGAGGAAGTACAGTCTGTAAAATAAAATGTACCCTTTCCTCCCCAAGCTGTTTTTGTCAGAGTTATTTATCACAGCAACAGGAACACTCACTAGAACATTGTTACACTTTCTAAAATTGTCATTCTTTGGTTGCCACTAAAATTCCAGTGCCTTTTGGACAGCATGCCCTCAGAGAATATCTGCTCTCCCTGAAGATTACTATCCTCAGTAAGTAAGTGTCCTCTGCTGTCTTCCTCTTCCTGGAAATACCATTGTTTTTGCAGAACATCATCCAAAATTTTCTTCTTGAATTTTATTGTTGTTGCTGTTGTTCATAGGATCCAAAATGTTGATGAAAGTGAATCATTATTGCCAGTGTCTTTTTTTTTTAAGGAAACAGAAATCTTCCTGGTGAGGAACAAAAAGAGTTCTGGACAATGTAGGCTAACGGAATGAGCAGTCTGGATAGAGTGCAGAGGTTTGCCACAAGGCTAAGGCCAGACACAAGGTAGTACTGAGAGACCAAAGAGCACGAAACACAGTCAGGAACAGCCTAGGAGCTACTCTTACCTTTTCCTTCTTATTTATGTACATCAAATGGACCCTCATCAAATAAACCTGGAATGGCTTTATGAACCTTTTGACATCAGAAATTACTGAACAAACACAATGTTTTGACATGTAAACACTGAGAGGCTGGTCAATATAGGATATTTGTTTTGACTTGATCATATCTCAAATGGGCAAATAGCACATTTACACTAACTGTATCAAGTGGGGTTTCTGTGGATTGAAAGAGCACATTCTTCATTTTAACAGTACAGTAGTATATCACCTGTGAAACTTTCAAAACTTAGCAATGCTGCCTACTCTCCTAAAACCAACTAAGTCAGAATCTCTGGAATCCAGCCTGAGCATTTGATCTTCTGAGCCCTCCTTGTTCTGTGCAATGCCACCCTCCAGACAGACAGTGCTGACAGACATGGCACTGAAAGGAGGCACATGAGCTGCCCCCAAGCAGAAGTGAGATTGCCTCCACGTCAACATCTCTCTCCAGCTCTAGATCACTCGGTAAGACCAGAATCCTGACAGGAAAGAGGCACGGACTCCCTGGAACCTATGAAGTTTATTGCTGGAAGCAAAAGTTGGTGAGAAGTGGACACTTTTCTGATACACTCATACTTCCTTGAGGAGACGATGTAGCAGGAGACAGTAGTGTCTGAGTGGCACGAGGCTCAACAACCAGCTTCTCTCTTGGTGGGACTATTGATTGATTATGTTCCTTTACATCTTTGAGAAGGTACATTCTAAGGAGAACACTTGTTCTAAAACTCTTACAGTTTTAGAGAGATGAGAATCATCCTTTTGCAATGTTGTAATACACTAAACTTTATGTCCACCAGGAGAAAACTGTGGTGATAGCTTTAATTAAAACTGTTTGACAATTAAAATCTATTGCCAAACACACAGTGTGTACAGATTTGATGGCAGGAGAGATATTTTAGAAGCAAACTTTTCCTCTTCAAAAATTGAACAACTAATTCTTTAAATTGTTTGAAAGTTCCTGGATTCCAGAAGAGAGAATGCTTGGAACCATTGTAATGAGGTCTTGAGATGAGTTAATTTGACTACGTGTGAAGATTCATGCTTCTGTATTCTTTTCCCAGAAGCCATACTTTACTCCGAGTCTTGGTCACATCCAAAACTCTAAATTTAGTAGCTATATTCCCTGTTGGTGGTCTTCGTGAGATCTGGAGTATCTCCTAAAGATTATATGCTAAAGGCTTAGTGCCAGTGTTGTGGCACTAACAGAAGGTAGTGAATTCTTTGAGAGGTGTGGCCTAGTGGAAGTAAGTCAGATACTAGAGACTGCACCCTTGGAGAGGATGTAGGAAGCTTCCCTCTACACTCTATTTTATTTTGGGGTCACCACGAAGTAAACATACCCCTCTACCACATGCTGCTCTCTTGATGTGCTGTACCATATTTTGTAAATGATAGAGACTTGCAACTTTGCCTTGAAACCTTTATGAGCCAAAATAAGGCTTTATCTGGTGAGGTGTTTATCTCAGATATATCACTCAGAGCAGAAAAATTTACCTAACATAGAAGGGACTGTAGATGTCTGATAATCATTTTCTAGTGGGAACAAAATCCTGGGCCATGGTGCTTGCAGAACATTCCCTCCATAGATAACGTGACTTTAGCTACCAAACTGAGGTTCATAACACAACTCCTTGTATTCTTATTTATGAATGCACAGAGTACCAGTAGAAATAAGAGATGGTAAATTTTAACTATGAATAACCTCTGCTTTTATTATGATTATTTAACTTAGAGTTATACATTTAGTTTTCAACAAGCCTCACTTTTTTAGGATTTATTTATTTATTTATTTTATGTATATGAGTACACTGTAGCTGTTGTACGATGGTTGTGAGACATCAAGTGGTAACTGGGAATTGAACTTAGGACATCTGCTTGCTCCAGCCCAAAGATTTATTTATTACTATATGTAAGTACACTGTAGCTGCCTTCAGACACACCAGAAGAGGGTGTCAGATCTCATACAGATGGTTGTGAGCCACCATGTGGTTGCTGGGATTTGAACTCAGGACCTTCAGAGGAACAGGGCTCTTAACCGCTAAGCCACCTCTTCAGCTCCAACAAGCCTCACTTTTAAGAAAAGTTTTGAGTTGCCTTTGGCTGCAAATACAGAGTTCCCACGTTTCACTTTGTTATGCATTACACAGTGTACTGACCACCCTACATTATGTGGTATATCTGTTAAAATGGATGCATGTCACTGTCTGTTTTCTATTTTTTTTTTTTTACTATTTCATGGAAAATTTTACATAAAAATGGTTGATATTAAAACTCTTTTAAAATTAATTGAAGGAGGAATTAGAAACATTTGTGATAAAATCAAAGATTTACATTGAAAACATTTCTAATAAAATAGAGGAAGTATATAGAAAGATGTATTAAAACTGAAGATTATCATGAAAAATAATGCAGACAAAATGGTAGACATAAAAGGAATTACTAAATTAATTAAAAGGGAACTACAAACATTTTCTGATAAGATTGAAGATTTCCATGAGAAATATTTTGTCTATGTCTTTTTATTGGGGAGTTGAGTCTATTGTTGTTAAGAGATATTAGGGAATAGTGTTGTTGCTTCCTGTTATTTTTGATGTTATTTATATGTTTGTGTGGGTATCTTCTTTTGGGTTTGTTGGAAGATTACTTTCTTGCTTTTTCTAGGGTGTAGTTTCCCTTCTTGTATTGGTATTTTATATCAATTGTCCTTTGTAGGGCTGGATTTGTAGACAGATATTGTGTAAATTTGGTTTTATCATGGAATATCTTGGCTTCTCCATCTATGAAGATGGAGAGTGTTGCTGGGTACAGTACCTTGGGCTGGCATTTGTGTTCTCTTAGGGTCTGTATGAGGTCTGCCCAGGATCTTCTAGCTTTCATCGTCTTTGATGAGAAGTCTGATATGATTCTGATAGACCTTCCTTTATATGTTACTTGAGCTTTTCCCCTTACTGCTTTTAATATTCGTTCTTTATTTAGTGAATTTGGTGTTTTGATTATTATGTGCTGGGAGGATTTTCTGTTCTGGTCCAGTCTGTTTGGATTTCTGAAGGCTTCTTGTATGTTCATGGGCATCTCTTTCTCTAGGTTAGGGACGTTTTCTTCTACAATTTTGTTGAAGATATTTACTTGGCCTTTAAGATGTAAATCCTTGCTCTCATCTATGCCTATAATCCTTAGGTTTGGTCTTCGCATTGTGTCCTGGAGTTCCTGGATGTTTTGGGTTACAAGCTTTATGCATTTTGCATTTTCTTTGACTGTTGAGTCAATGTTTTCTATGGTATCTTGAACACCTGAGGTTCTTTCGTCTATCTCTTGTATTCTGTTGTTGATGCTTCCTTCTATGACTCCTGAATTCTTTTCAAGGTTTTCTATCTCCAGAGATGTCTCACTTTGTGATTTCTTTGTTTCTACTTCCGCTTTTAGATCCTGGGTGGTTTTGTTCAGTTCCTTCACTTGATTGTTTGTGTTTTCCTGTAGTTTTTAAAGGATTTTTGTGTTTCTTATTTAAGGGCTTCTGCCTGTTGACCCATGATCTCCTGTATTTCTTTAAGGGATTTTTGTGTTTCCTCTTTAAGGGCTTTTACCTGTTTTCCAATGTTCTCCTGTGTTTCTTTAAGGGAGTTATTTAAGTCTTTCTTGAAGCCCTCTATCAGCATCATGAGATACGATTTTAAATCCAACTCTTGCTTTTCCAGTGTGTTGGGATATCTGGGACTTGCTGCGGTGGGAGAACTGGGTTCTGATGTTGCCATGAGGTCTTGGTTTCTGTTGGTATGGTTCTTGTGCTTGCCTTTTTCTATCTGGTGCTAGTTGGTATTGTTGTCTCTGGCTGGAGTTTGTTCTTCCTGTGGGCCTGTAAGCCTGTGTCCTTACTCCTCTGAGCTCAAAAGTGAAAGCATTGATTGGGGATCTCTCTCTCCTGGCAGGCTACCCACAGAAGACTGTGGAGTTTCCAGGTTTCCTGATGCAAATGGTGGTGGGCAAGAAGACTTCCATCCCAGCTGCTCCACTGATCTTAGGGCCTGTGTGCTCCTAGCTTGGCCCCCTCCAGAGAGAAAGTGGAGATCTCACGTCTGCACTCAGAAGTGAAAGCCTGCTGGGAGATGACTCCCTCCTGGTGGACTATGCAGAAGAAAGCTGTGGAGTCTCCTGGCTCCCTGGTGCAAATTTCAGCAGGAACTTCCGTCTCAGGTGCTCCCTATTTTCTATTCTTGAAACAAGAGTACCAGATCCCAGGTAATGTCTAATCATAGGTTTATTTTGATTCATGTATCTGGAAAGTGAAATTCTACAACCCTGGTCAGCATCAACTCAGCTTCTGGTGAGGGTGCCCAGTTGCCTTGTGCTGGGGCAATTCAAATGGGAGAGGGCACTAAATTGCCAGAAACTAGGTTGCTGAACTTCTGTGACAGATAGTTTACCCATTCCATTATTCATGTGGGCTCAACCTTATGACCCTAAAACTTGCAGTAAACCTCCACTTCCAACATGCTGCATTGAGGGAAAACTGTGCTTACACTGGATCTTTGGAAGATGCACCCAGACTGCGCACTGCATAGCTTATGTTAGGACTTACACAGGTCTTATAACGATGTTGTGATGTGTTTGTACCATTTGAGTATCAGAGTATGTTCACATCCTAAAAGACACCTGTGCTCTGACTATTCCCCACTTTCCCTTCTCTGCCCCTGGCAACCACTTATTCTACTACTTCTATAATTTTCCTTTCTTTTTTTTTTCAGAGTGCTATGTAATTGTGAGTTTGTAGCCTTTTCCTATTGGCGTCTTTCACTTAGTGATGTGGCTAAGATTTCTTCAGTTATATTTTAATGGCTTGATAACAAAATTTCTCGTTGCTACTGTATAATATCTTGATTTTTGGATGTATTAAATTCCATTAGCTATCCATTAGTTGCTCTTGCAAGGCCATTTTGATTGCTTCCAGGTTTTGTCTTCTATGAAGAAGGCTGCTATAAACACCATGTACAGATTTTTGTGCAGGCATAAGTTTTTAAGTACTTTGAATGAATAGTAAAGTGTGTGATATAATTTAATCTGTGGTTAAAATGTTCTTGGGAAATTCCTAGAAATTTAACAACAGCTCTTACTGGCCACTGTCACACTGCTATATTAAAGTCTTTCCTTCAAATGGCAATGGAAACTGAGCTCTGCCTTTGGAGTGTCTACAGAGTCTTTAAAGTACTGGTACTGTACTTTTGTATGTCTGTATACATTTTTTTTGTAAAACTATCGAATAAAAATAGACAGCATGTCATTGGTTTTTTTTCCCAAAGTTGAACCATTCCCATGTTATCTGTTTGCTCCCTCCAAAGCATCATGGGAAGATTTCTCTAGTCATCGGATGTCAAATTTATGTACACTTTTGGGGGTTGCAGTAGTAGCCCAGGAAGCCCAGCACCACTCACCCCTCTATTCCCCTTCACTCACAAGTTCTATGCTTTTCTGTTTGATGAATTAGACTTTATCTGAAGAATTTCCTTTATTGTAAAGATTTTTAAATCATGACCAATTTCCAAATCCAAAATATTAAGGAAAGAGTGAGATGGGGCCTCAGATTCTGCTCCTTAGGCCATTTGGTCACACTACTAGAAATTAATAAAGTCACTCTCAAGATATGAAATGAGTTTAGAGAGAAAATCCCTTTGAGATGTCCATGTACAGGGATGATGATAAGCAAACCCGATTATCATGAAGACAATGGGGATCTTTATTTTGTTACAGTTGCATATGGAACCATTTAGATTTGTCCCCAGAACTTCTACTTTATCTGTGAAATTCTGAAAGAGGTGAGATCCACTTTTGGTTTTCTCTGACTTAATCAACTCTTCCTGGAAGAAAAACAGATTTCAAGAAATCTTTTATAACAAATATTTACAATTAAAGTCATGGCTAAACATTTGTGGTCCCCAATAGGGATACTCTCACAATGATGTTATTAACTAATGATGCCTCTCTCATAATTTATTCCTGTTCTATGTCTAGATAAGAAGTGTAGAGGCTGCCTGAAGAAAAGATAAGCCTCCAATATGACACTATACATTTCACTGTGTGATGCAGGGGGGTTAGTATAATATTGAAGGGTTATTTGACCCCTGCTTGTAAGGCTTGGCATGTATGTGCACACATGCTTACTAAATGCATGCATGCATCCATACATACAATATACAAACAAATACATTTATTTTTGGAAAGGTACTTTTAAAAAATTTTTTATTATATATATTTTATTTATAGTTCAAATGATTTTCCCTTTTCTGATTCCCCCCTCCCCAAAAGTCCCATAAGCCCTGCCACTTCCCCCTGTTCCACAATCAACCCCCTTCTGCTTCCCTGTCCTGGTTTTCCCCTACATTGCTGCATCAAGCCTTTCCAGGACCAAGGACCTCTCCTCCCTTCTTGGGCATCTTTGATATGTGAATTGTATCTTGGATTTTCTAAGCTTCTGGACTAATATCCACTTATCAGTGAGTGCATGCCATGTGTATTCTTTTGTGATCGGGTTACCTCACTTAGGATGATATTTTCCAGTTCCACCCATTTGCCTAAGAATGTCATGAATTTGTTGTTCATAATAGCTGAGTAGTATTCCATAGTGTAAATATACCACATTTTCTGTATCCATTCCTCTGTTGAGGAAGTAGTGGGTTCTTTCCAGCTTCTGACTATTATAAATATGGCTGCTATGATCATAGTGGAGCATGAGTCCTTATTACATGCTGAGGAATCCTCTGGGTATATGCCCAGGATTGGTATAACTGGGTCCTGCAGTAGTATCATGCCCAGTTTTCTGAGGAACCACCAGACTGATTTCCAGAGTGCTTTTATCAGCTTGCAATCCCGCCAGCAGTGGAGGAGTGTTCCTCTTTCTCCACATTGTCACCAGCACTTGCTGTCTCCTGAGTTTTTGATCTTAGTCATTCTGACTGGTGTGAAATGAAATGGCAAGATTTGTTTTGATTTGCATTTCCCTGATGACTAAGAATGTTGAACATTTCTTTAGGTTGAACAATTTCGTTCAGCCATTGAAAATTCTTCAGGTGAAAATTTTTTATTTCTGAACCCCATTTTTAATAGGGTTATTTGGCTCTCTGGAGTCTAACTTCTTGAATTCTTTGTATATATTGGATATTAGCCCTCTGTCAGATGTAGAGTTGGTAAATATCTTTTCCCAATTTGTTGGTTGCCATTTTGTCCTTTTGACAATGTCCTTTGCCTTACAGAAACATTGGAATTTTATGAGGTTCCCTTTGTCAGTTCTTGATTTTAGAGCATAAGCTATTGGTATTCTGTTCAGGAAATTTTCCCTTATGCCCGTGTGCTCAAGGTTCTTCCCCAATATCTTTTCTAGTAGTTTCAGTGTGTCTGGTTTTATGTGGAGGTCATTGATCCACTTGGACTTGAGTTTAGTACAAGGGGATAAGAATGGATCAATTTGCATTCTTCTGCATGCTGACCTCCAGTTGAACCAGAACCATTAGTTGAAAAGGCTATCTTTTTTCCACTGAATGGTTATAACTCCTTTGTCAAAGGTCAAGTGACCATAGGTGTGTGGGTTCATTCTGGGTCTTCAATTCTATTTCATTGATCCACTTGCCTGTCATTGTACCCATACCATGCAGTTTTTAACACTATTGCTCTGTAGTACTGCTTGAGGACTGGGATACTGATTCCCCAAGAAGTTCTTTTACTGTTGAGAATAGTTTCATTATCCTGGGTTTTTTGTTATACCAGATGAATTTGAGAATTGCTTTTTCTAACTCTATGAAGAACTGAGTTGGGATTTTGATGGGGATTGCATTGAATCTGTATATTGCTTTTGGCAAGATGGCTATTTTAACTATATTAATCCTGCCAATCCAAGAGCATGGAAGATTTTTCCATTTTCTGAGGCCTTCTTCAATTTCCTTCTTCAGAGACCTGAAGTTCTTATCATGCAGATCTTTCACTTGTTTGATTAGAGTCACACCAAGATACTTTATATTGTTTGTGGCTATTGTCAAGGGTGTGATTTCCCTAATTTCTTTCTCAGCCTGCTTATCCTTTGAATATAGGAAGGCTACTGATTTGCTTGGGTTGATTTTATAACCAGTCACTTTGCTGAAGTTGTTTATCAGCTGTAGTTCTCTAGTGGAGGTTTTTGTGTTGTCTAAGTATACTATCACATCATTTGCAAATAGTGATAATTTGATTTCTTTCTTTCCAATTTGTATCCTTTTGACCTTCTTTTGTTGTCTAATTGCTCTAGTTAGAACTTCAAGTAGTATATTGAATAAATATGGAGAGAGAGGGCAGCCTTGATTGGTCCCTGATTTTAGTGGGATTGCTTCAAGTTCCTCTCCATTTAGTTTGATAGTGGATACTGGTTTGCTGTATATTGCTTTTACTATGTTTAGGTATGGGCCTTGAATTCCTGTTCTTTCCAAGACTCTTAACATGAAAGGCTCCTAAATTTTGTCAAATGCTTTTTCAGCATCTAATGAAATGATCATGTGCTTTTTTTCTTTGAGTTTGTTTATGTAGAAGAATTACATTGATGGATTGATGGATTGAACCATCCCTGCATCCCTGTGACCTACTTGATCATTGTGAATGATCATTTTGATGTGTTCTTGGATTTGGTTGGCAAGAATGTTATTGAGTGTTTTTGCATCGATAACCATTGGTCTGATGTTCTCTTTCTTTGTTGGATCTTTGTGTGGTTTTGGTATCCGCAAAGTTGTGGCTTCATAGAACGAGTTGGGTAGTGTTCCTTCTGTTTCTATTTTGTGGAATAGTTTGAAGCATATTGGTGTTAGGTTTTCTTTGAAGGTCTGACAGAATTCTGCACTAAAACCATCTGGTACTGGTTTTTTTGGGGGGTGGTGGTGGTGGAGACTGTCAATGACCACTTCTATTTCATTAGGGGTTATGGGACCATTTAGATAGTCTATATGATCCTGATTTAACTTTGGTATTTGGTATCTGTTTAGGAAATTATCCATTTCATCCAGATTTTCCAGTTGTGTTGAATATAGGCTTTTGTAGTAGGATATGGTAAGTTTTGAATTTCCTCAGTTTCTGTTATTATTTCTCCACTTTCATTTCTGATTTTGTTAATTTGGATACTGACTCTGTGCCCTCTGGTTAGTCTGGCTAAAGGTTTATCTATCTTGTTGAATTTCTCAAAGAACCATCTCCCGGTTTTGTTGATTCTTTATATAGTTCTTTTTGTTTCTACTTGGTTGATTTCAGCCCTGAGTCTGATGATTTCTTGCCTTCTAACTTCTTTCTATTCTGAAGCTTTCAGGTGTGCTGCTTAACTGCTAGTGTATGCTCTCTCCAGCTTTTTTTGTTTGTTTGTTTTTTTTTTTTTTTTTTTTTTTTTTTTTTGGAGGCACTCAGAGCACTGCTTTCATTGTGCTCCAAAAATTTGGGTATGTTGTGCCTTCATTTTCATTAAATTCTAAAAAGTCTTTGATTTCTTTCCTTATTTCTTCTTTGACCAAGGTATCACTGAGTAGAGCATTGTTCAGCTTCCATGTGTATGTGAGCTTTCTGTTGTTTTTGTTGCTATTGAAGACCACTCTTACTCCATAGTGATCTGATAGGAGGCATTGAAATAATTCAATCTTCTTAAAATGTTGAGGTCTGTTTTGTGGCCAATCATATGGTCAGTTTTGGAGAAGGTACATTGAGGTGTTGAGAAGAAGGTATATTCTTTTGATTTATAATGAAATGTTCTATAGATATCTATTGAATCCCTTTGGCTCAAAACTTCTGTTAGTTTTACAGTGTTGTCTCTTTAATTTTGTTTCCCTGATCTGTCCATTGAGGGGAGTGGGGTGTTGAAGTCACCCACAATTATTGTGTGTGGTGCAATGTGTGCTTTAAGCTTTAGTAAAGTTTCTTTTATGAATGAAGGTGCCCTTGTATTTGGAGCATAGATGTTTAGATTGAGAGTTCTTCTTGATAGATTTTTTCCTTTGATGAGTATAAAGTGTCCTTCTGTGTCTTTTTTGATGACTTTAGGTTGAAAGTCTATTTCATTGGATATTAGAATGTCTACTCCAGCTTGTTTTCTGGGACCATTTGCTTGGAAAACTCTTTTCCAACCTTTTACTTTGAGGTAGTGTTTGTCTTTAACTCTGAGTTGCATTTTCCTCTATGCAGCAAAATGTTGGGTCTTGTTTATGAACGGTCTATTAGTCTATTTTTTTTATTGTGGAATTGAGTCCCTTGATGTTAAGAGATATTAAGGTATTGTGATGGTTACTTCCTGGTAATTTTTATGTTTGTGTGGTTATCTTCTTTTGGGTTTGTTAAAAGAAGATTAATTTCTTGTTTTTTCTATACCTTATGTTGGTGTTTTTCATTCATTATCCTTTGAAGGGCTGCATTTGTGGAAAGAAATTGTAAATTTATTTTTGAAATGGAATATCTTGCTTTCTCCATCTATGGTAATTGAGAGATTTGCTGGATATAGCAGTCTGGGTTGGCATTTGTGTTCCTTAGGGTCTGCATGACATCTGCCCAGGCTCTTCTGGCTTTCATAGTCTCTGCAGAGAAGTCTGGTGTAATTCTGATAGGACTACCTTTATAAGTTACTTAACCTTTTTCTTTTACTGCTTTTAATATTCTTTCTTTGCTTAGTACATTTAGCATTTTAATTATTATGTGCTGGAAGGAATTTCTTTTCTGGTCAAATCTATTTGGAGTTCTGTAGGCTTCTTGTATGCTCATGGATATCTCTTTCTTTGGGTTATGGAAGTTTGCTTCTATAATTTTGTTGAAGGCATTTACTGGCCCTTTAAGTTGGAAATCTTCACTCTCTTCTATACCTATAATCCTTAGGTTTGGTCTTCTCATTTTGTCTTGGATTTCCTGGAGGTTTTTTGTCAGGAGCTTTTTGCATTTTACATTTTCTTTGATTGTTGTGTCAATGATTTCTATGGTATCTTCTGCATCTGAGATTCTCTCGTCTATCTCTTGTATTCTGTTGTTGATGCTTGGATCCATGACTCCTGAATTTTTTCCTAGGTTTTCTACATCCAGAGTTGTTTCTCTTTGTGATTTATTTATTGTTTCTACCTCCATTTTTAGATCGTGGATGGTTTTCTTCAATTCCTTCACGTGTTTTTATTATGTTTTCCTATAGTTCTTTATGGGCTTCTCCCTGTTTACTTGTGTTCTCCTGTATTTCTTTAAAGGAGTGATTTATGTTCTTCTTCAAGCCTTCTAACAGCATCATGAGCTGTGATTTTAAATCCACATCTTGCTTTTCTGGTGTTTTGGGCTATCCAGGACTTACTGTTGTGGGAGAGTTGGGTTCGGATGGTGCCATATTGCTTTGATTTCTGTTAGTAACGTTCCTATGTTTGCATTTTATGGTACAGAGCCGTATTGGGGCAGTCTAGCACATGCTTTGACAATGGTCAAGGACAATCCCTGGCTTCAGGCAGGAATCTGCCTTTAAGGCATAATAGAGAAGTAGGTTAAAGCAGGAATTTTTATCCTAGGGTGGAGAAGCTCAGTGCAGGTTAAGCTCATTGTTCCTCCAGATCTAGGAATTCCTGAATTAAGCAGGTGACCCACCCAGCTGCTGGAGCAGTTGAGACAAGAACCTCCAGGAGAAGCTAGACTACTTCCAACCGGAACTCAACCTGGAGTCTGGGGGGAAAGGTTTGCCCAAACTGTTAAAAGGTCGGACTGCCATTAAAGTTTTGGCCTTGACCAGTGAAACATTGTCCTGGCCCTCCATTCTTTTCGCCCCTTCATCATCCATCCCTCAGCTTCTGTTACAGCAACCCAGTTGGTAATAGCTGCAGGCAGATATGAAATACAACATTTTACCATCATGTTATCTCTGCTGTTAGTTGGTCCTGCTGTCACTGGCTGATGCTTGTCCCTCCTGTGTGCCTGCTAGCCTATCTCACTACCCCTTGGGTGCAGGTGGGTCCCTGGCAGACCAAGTCCCAAATGATCTTACTTTCTGCTTGTTCTCTGCTCTCCTGGCTATAACAGCCTGCTCAGTTGCAGGAATGAAGATGGTGGCCTCACTTCTTAACGAGGTACTCCCTCCAGGGCAGATGTCCCCTGGCAGACTAGGTGCACAGAGGGCTGTGGTGGGCTGCCGAGCTCCTGGGTGCAGGTGGTGCCCTGGAAAACAGTGTCCCAAGCGGATCTTACAGTCTGGTGTTTCCTGAGCACCTGGCTGCATCTGTCTGCTCAGTCACAGGAGCAAAGATGGTGACCTTACCTCTAAACACAGGACTGGAAAGGCACTTTTTAAAACGATGTGGAAATGCTTTACATCTCAGCCTTGCAAGTGTGTTCCAGAGAAACTTGATCAAATGGACCTGAAACTCACAGAGATCCGCGTGCCTCTGTATCCCAAGTGCTGTATTTAAAGGGGTGTATAATTATAATACCTGGCAGTTATTGTATTTTAGACTTTCACATTGGACTAACTGTATACTGTTTTAAATATTCCAGGGGTCATCTTGACTTGAACCGAAGGAACAATATGGTTGTAGCAGACCTTATTGGTGAATTGAAGACAGATCTGTCTGAGACTGGAATCATCAACTATTTGTAAGGGGTTTGTGATGGTTAGTGATCTTTAACAGTTGTATTCTAAATAATTTAGAATAGCAAAATCAAACTTTATTCTCTTAAGTGAAGTAAGAAAGACAATTCAGCATAAATTTACTTCTGTGTGGAGTCTACCGACATCACTGACCTTCTAGAAGTTGAGACTGAACAGTTGTCAGGGGCCAGTAACAGGGATAGAAGCATAGGAAAGACTGACTAATGACTATGGAGTTGTAGCTGAATAGAAGAATCAAATCCTAGTGCTCTATTACACCATAAGGTGCCAGTAGGTAAGCACGAGGTATTGCTTATATTCAAGAAGTAAGCAGAATATGTATATGTGTAGTGTTAATGATTGATCCCAGTGCCTCATACATCCTAAGCAAGTATTCTACTGTTGAACCACACACTTTACTCTCCTTTTAGTCTTTATCTTAATACTTGTACCCATTGAGTCACTCATTGTAGTTTAGAACTTTTAATTCTCCCTCATTAATCTCCCAAGTTTGCACCGAAAAATCTGGCTGAGAATAGTTTTTTGGTTTTTGTTTTTTTTTTCCACAAAGAGATGGGTATAAGGGAGAGAGAGATACATGTAGTGGTTTGAATATTATTGGCCCGCAGAAGTAGCACCATTAAGATGTGTGGCTTTATTGGCGAAAGTGTACCCTTGTTAGAAGGAAGTGTCACTGCAGAGGCAGAGATTTTAGGTCTCATATGTATTCTCAAGTCTGGTTAGTCTGGAAGAGACTCTCTTGGCTCCCTGTGGAAGACAATCTTCTGTCTGCCTTCAGATCAAGCTGTAGAACTCTCAGATTGTTCTCCAACACCATGTCTGCCCACAATTTGCCATGCTTCCTCTCATGATGACAATGAACTGAAACTCTGAAACTGTAAGCCAATCTCAATTAAATGTTTGCCTTTCTAAGAACTGCTTTGGTTACGGTATCTATTCACAGCAATAAAACCCAAACTAGGATAATATGTTTACCATATATAACCCTTATCTGTACTAAAACATCACATGCTATTCCATAAATGAGTGCACTTATATCGAGCAAAATTTATACACCACACACACACACACAATGTTTGATTGTTTTTTTTTTAAATCATAATAGGTTACCCTGGTGAATCTGTCATGCTATTTTTTTAAATCTCATTTTACTTCATTATATATGTTATTCATTTCTCATAGGAGAAAGCTGCATACATGCAGGCAGGCAGACAGGGGAGAATTGAGATCATTAGGCTCCAAGCTCAAGTAGGCCACTCCATACTTTGTGTGGGGTTATTTCTGTTTTGTTTTAGCTTCTGGAGCCTTCCTGGAGGGAAAGTCTTTAAGAGTGAGTAGAGTTAGGGAGAGCCCCAGCAGGGAGACTGGAGGTTCTACTGTAGAGAATAAGAAGGCAGAAAAAATCTGCTTCTTGACTTGAGGGTGTGTGGGGTGTGTGTCAGGCATTGACAGATGGTTTCCTCTCTTCCTTTTTTAAATAGGGTTGAATAAGAAGATCATGAAGTAAATAATAATCTATGCAAGAAGGCTCTTTGGGGTTTGAGCAAGTCCTAAAGGATCATCTACTGAAGTTTTTACCAAGAAGGTATCACATCTGAAACTGTCTTTCCATAAAGTTGCCCTACCACTAAACCACCAACCAAAGAGTACACATGGAGGGATCCATGGCTCCAACTGCTTATGTAGCAGAAGATGGCCTTGTTGGACATTAAAGGGAGGAGAGGTCCTTGGTCCTGAGAAGGCTCGAGGCACCAGTATAAGGGAATGCCAAGACAGAGAAGCAGGAGTGGATGGGTTGGTGAGCAGGAGTAGCGGGGGATGGGATAGGGTGTTTTCGGAGGGGAAAACAGGAAAAGGAATAACATTTGAAATATAAATAAAGAAAATATCTAATTAAAAAAGAATCAAATAAGATAGTTAATATCAGAAATTGTGAAAGTGATAAACATTAAAAAGTATGCAAATAGATAATTAGCAATGAACTATATGCATATGTTCCATAATGATTATATATATTTTGGGGGTCTGTTTCTTTTTTATGCATGGTTTCATTGTATATGTCAAGATTTGTGTATAGGAAAGTGTTTACCACCCAGCCTAATACTTATTTCTCTTAAGAGAAATTAAATCTTTCTTAAAAATGGATTGAAATTTTTCCACAAAATAACAAATATAAGGAGATATCTTTCAAAATGAGCAAAGATGCTTTGAACTTTGAAAAATAATATAATGCATACTACATGCATATGTAACAGTAAACCATCTCTTCACTCTCTTATGAGTGGGAAAGAGGATATACTATGTACAAAATACACACATACACACACACAGACACATACACACACACACACACACACACACACACACACACACGCACGCGCGCACGCAGGTGTGTGTGTGTGTGTGTGTGTGTGTGTGTGTGTTTGTGTGTGTGTATGTGTGTGTGTATGTATATATATGCAGAATCATATCTGCAAATACCAATCCCAGACATTATTGCTGATTCCAAGAAGCACTTGCTGACAGGACGTTGGTATTGCTATCTCCTAAGAGGTTCTGCAAGAGCCTGACCAATATAGATGTGGATGCATGCAGCCAACCATAGGACGTGGTGCAGAGATCCCAATGAAGAAGTTAGAGCTGAAGGGGTTTGCAACCCCATGGGGAGATCAACAATATCAACCAACCAGACCCCCCCAAGGCTCCCAGGGACTAAATCACCAACCAGAGTACACATGCGGAAACCCATGGCTCCAGCAGCATGTGTAGCAGAAAATGGTTTTATCTTGTATCAATGGGAGGAAAGGCCCTTGGTCTTGTGAAAGTTCGATACACAGGGGAATGTATATGTTTACCAGACATAGTGTCTGGGATTGGTATCTGTAGATGGTATTCTGCATGCGTGCATGCGTGCGTGCGCGTGTGTCTCTGTGTGTGTGTGTGTGTATTCTGTACATAGTATATCCTCTTTCCCAATCATAAGAGAGTGAAGAGATGGATTACTGTTCCGTTTGCATGTAGCATGCTTTCTCATATTATTATTCAATGTGCAAAGCATCTTTGCTCATTTTGAAAGATATCTCCTTATATTTGCTATTTTGTGGAAAAATTTCAACCCATTTCTAAGAAAGATTTAATTTCTCTTAAGCGAAATAAGAAATGTTAGGCTGGGTAGTAAAGCATAGCATAGGGGAATGCTAGCACTCTGAGGCAGGAGTGGGTGGGCAGGTTGAGGAACACCCTCATAGAGGCAGGGGGGAGGGATAGGGGATTTGTCGATGGGAAACAGGGAAGGGGGATACCTTTTGAAATGCAAATAAATTAACTAATAAAAAAGAAGGCAATTACATCGTTTGCCTAAAAAAAAATAAATAAAGTTGCCCTACCTACAGCTCTGCCTTAGCTTACCACACCCTTCCATGAGGGCATGTGAAACTATCATCATGCTCACAGCTGATGGCAAGTAACAGGAAGGGGGAAGGTTCAGGCCCCATCTACCTGGGCCTCCGCAAGGCCAGCAAGTATCACACAGTCCTTCTCTAATATGCTGACAGGCTCCTTTTTGAAACTTGACACAGGCCTGGCTTAGGGCAAAACTGTAGGCTGGGTGAGTCTGGTGCCAGAGCTTCCTCCTCCTCCACAGTATCAGCATTCTGCTACAGCTGTCCAGATTCCAGGTGCCCCCGACCCTACATTCCTTGCCTTATCAGCAGTTTCCTTCCTACTTCGGGGACCTGCTTTCCCCAACCAGCCCTGTCCTTCTGCATTTCTAGCACAGGTCTCCTGGCACTGACTGACTGAGTCCTTGGTGGCAGTCAGTGACTCCCCACAGGGATACTAACTGAAGCCACTGGGTGATTCAGATGGCAGCTCTAACCTGAGGGGCAGCCCAGCATTCATCACTTACTCTGGCTCTAGATGTGGCATCAGAAAAGAGCTCTCACTCTCCACAGATTTGTTTTAGTTACATCCGCAGAATCACAAACACGTGCTAACAATGAACTGACTAAGAAGACACCAAGGAGCCTATCACAGGGAGACAGATTCACAGCCACTACCATCCTCCATGGCTGTCCTCATGAGACACCCTGGAATATGACCTGGGAATTATAGTGGAGCTCAGAGAACAAGCATTCCACATGGCCGGCTATATGGACACTGACCTAGAGGGGTTCTGTGGGGGCCACACCCTTTTACCCTTGCTTTCCTTGGCCCTGATTTTGGTGTTCCTGGGATTCAGATTCTTTCTTCACTGTCATGTGTTCTTTTAAATTTCACAAACTTTAAAAAAGAAAACATTTTCTAAGCTGCTTCTAAATGAGCATGACATTAAGGACTCATCACAAGCTAATATTCCCAGGAGAGGGGGCCGTGCAGCTGGTATTTATTCTTCCCCTGAACCAACTGCCCTAACCCAGAAACTTCTCTGGATAGGCCTTTTGTCCTGGTATAGCCAGGTGTCATGGAAATGTGCCCTTCCCTACATGGCGCTTTGGCAACAGACCTTCAACATGCTCTGTGGCATGGTCACCTGGTTGGTGGCCACCTTTGCCCATAGCCAGACTCAGTCGGAGGCTGAGATCAAGCAAAGTGTTCTAAATGAACCAAATCCCATCAGGTCTTGCCTCTCTCCTCTCCAGCTGATGGAACCTATGTGTACTAGAAAGTAACCGCCAATTGCAATGGTCTGGATGCCAAGTATCTCCAGAGGTTTGCATGCTAGTGGCTTTGGCACTCGTATGATAGGAGGTGGTGTGGCCATTAAGAAGTGAAACCTAGTGGAAAGGGGGGGGCACTACGCTTGGAAGGGATAAACATGTTCTCATGGAACTTAATTCCCACAAATGGGAATAGTTATGAAGGAGCAAGCCCTACTTTTAATTTCTGTCTCTGATTTTCCTTCTGAAATATATTTCTACCACAGTGCCATGTATCAAAATGTAAACAAACCTAGGGGCCCATCACCAGAGGTTGAACAGATGAGACCACCTAAGTTCAGCCTTGCAGCCTTCAAAACTATTATCTACATGAACTGTTTGTGTTATTATCATTATTATTGGTACATAGTGCATGTTGTAAGGGACAATGTTTTGGAACTTTTTCACCTCCTTCTAAAGTGATATAAGCCCCAGAAATCAAACTCAGGCTACATGTTTGCAGAACAAGGGCCTTGACTCACTGAGCCAACTCATCTGCTCTAGACTTCTTCTTTTTTGTTTTTAACACACTGTGGAACCTCTGATATTTTGTTGTAGCAACAGAAAGCAGAACGACATAGAAAAACAGTACTAGTGGCAACTCAGAACAGCCCAAGTTCAGGAGGTCACTTAAGATATCTTGGGAAGAATGATAATTGGGCCACTTCCTCCACAGAGATGACAGTGAACTCCATGGATGTTGATAGAAGCTGGCTGGTAACCCCATAAATTATACCTGGCTCATCCAAACACAGCCCCTGCTCCTGACCATCAAGTATACTCTGAGTTCATCTGGAAAATAGTATTTCTCTCCTTCTCAGCTCTGTAATTTTCTTTAGAAAAACTGACTTCATGAAAATAAGATAGGAGTGTTTGTAGTCTTTATTTTAGAAGCCACCAGAATAATAATAGCTGGAGCATTCAGGAACCATTCAAAGGAGTGTCTGTGAGTAGTAATTAAAGTGGCTAACTCCCTTGCCAAGGACAGCTTCTCACAGAGGAACCTCCTGGTACAATGTTGGCTATGCACTCTATGACTTCTGTAACATTTTCAAGGTGTAAAAGAACTTGAAACAGCACATGCCAAGAACTTGAAAACTGAATTTTGTCAAGTATCAATTTATGCCACATCCCACTCTCCTGGGCTTCCTTCCCCTAGAAAGAAGAGCCCCTGGGGTAGTCAGATGAGTGGTTAATGTGAGAGTAAATCACAAGCACCATAAACCAAGGCTCCTGGTGTCATCTCAGATTGCTTTCTAGAGGGGTTATCTTTGCTTAGCTCCACAGACAGACAACCTTGTTCTAGTCACAAGATCCCTAAGACGTTTGGAGGAAGCTAGTATGCTCCTGAGCCCTGGAGGATATCACATATGAGCTCTAAGCAGGGCTGATCTTAGCAGCTCGGCTCTAATCATATGGTCCCATATTTCTCTGTGTGTGTGTCCTTCCTGTACTATCCCATTAGCTCAAGACCTCCTCTTCCTTCAAGACCAAGTTCAGATTCACTGTCTCACTGAAACCTTTATTGCTACAGGCAGTAACAAGACAATCACATCTCACAAATGTGTAATAGTTCAAAGCTGCTGAATCCTAGAGTGTGGGGCTAGAAAGTCTTCAAAGCCACTACACCTTAATGTTATAGGCCAAGAAACAGAGCAAGTGTGTGAGATGCCACTGTGGTGCTTGAGCAAGAATGACGTCTGAAGTCTCAATGTGCACACTATAAAGTCAAAGGGCACTGTGCTCAACCTTTTACTCTAAGGTAGTGTCTGTCTTTGTCATTGAGGTATGTTTCCAGTATGCAGCAAAATGTTTGCATATCCAGTCCATTAGTCTGTCTTTTTATCGGCCATTGATATTAATAGTTATTAAGGAATAGTGATTTCTGCTTCCTGTTATTTTTATGTTTGCATGGTTATCTTATTTGGGCTTTTTGAAAGACTACTTTATTGCTTTTTCTAGGGTGGAGTTTCCCTCCTTGTGTTGGCATTTTCCATTTATTATACATTTTAGGACTGAATTTGTGGAAGTATATTGTGTACATTTGTTTTTGTCATGGAATATGTTGTTTCTCCATTTATGTTAACATTGAGTTTTGCTGGGTATAGTAGCCTGGGCTGGCATTTGTGGTCTCTTAGGGTCTTTATGACACCTGCCCATGATCTTCTGGCTTTCATATTTTCTGATATGAAGTCTGGTGAAATTCTGATAGACCTGCCTTTATATGTTACTTGACCATTTTCCCTTACTGCTTTAAATATTCTTTCTTTAAATTGTGCATTTGGTGCATAGATTATGTGAGAACAGAAATTTCTTTTCTACTCCACTCTATTTGGAGTTCTTTAGTCGTCTGGTATATTCATGGGTATCTCTTTCTTAAGGTTAGGGGAGTTTTCCTCTGTAATTTTGTTGAAGATATTTACTGGCCCTTTAGGTTGGGAATTTTTGCTCTTATCTCTACCTATTACCTTAGATTTGGCCTTCTCATTTTGTCCTGGATCTCCTGGATATTTTTGGTTAAGAAATTTTTGCATTTACATTTTCTTTGACTTTTCAGTCAGTATTTTCTACAGCATCTTCTACACCCGAGATTCTTTCTTCTCTTTCTCGCATTTTATTGATGTTTGCATCTATGACTACCGATCACTTTCCTAGGTATTCTATCTCCAGGGTTGTCTCCCTTTATGAATTCTTTATTGTATCTATTTCCATTTTTAGATCCCGGAAGGTTTTGTTCAATTCCTTCCCCTTTTTATTTGCCTTTTTCTGAAAACCATTAAGGGATTTTTGTGTGCCCTCATTAAGGGGTACTGGATGTTTTCCTGTGTTCTGTATTTCTTTAATAGAGTTATTTATGCTCTTCTTAAAGTCCCCTATCGTCCGTCATCATGAGATATGATTTTAAATCAGAGGCTTCCTTTTTTGGGTGTTGGGGCATCCAGGGCTTGCTCTGGTGGGAGAACTAGATGTTGATGATACCAACTTGCCATGGGTTCTGTTGCTTATGATCTCTGCCCTTGTGTCCTGTTCTCTGGTTATCTCTGATCTTAGCTGATCTGTCTCTGATTGAGGCTTGTCTCTCCTGTGAGTCTGTGTGTCAGTACTCCTGAGAGAACAATTCTCTCCAGGAGAAATTTTTGTATGGAAATAATTGGCACATAATCAGCTACCTCCAAGGTGCAGACAGAATCCAGAAGGATTCTGTCCCCAGCTGTCCCTTGCTTCCTGGGTTCTGATGGCTCTGTGCGGCTCACTCATGGTCCGGGGATTTGAGCAGAAGTGGAGCTTACAGGTGTGATGGAATTTCTGGGAGATCAACTTTCTCCACACAGAATTTGAATGTGGAGCACCGAGGCAGGGGATCAGCTCTGGGTGCAGGCATAGAATAAAAGGATCATGGCCCAGGCAGCTGCTCAGTTCTTTCCAACTGAGTGCTCTGTCGGGGTCCCTTTGAGCAGAAGTGGTATTCTTACCTCTACTCAGAGGCTTGTCAGCACTCCTGGGATACCCGCTCTCTCACTGCAGTATTTGGGTATGGAGAACTGTGGCACAGGATCGGCTCTCACATTTCGTGTTTTGAATATAGTATGACAAGAAAATTTTATTTTTTTTGCCTAAATTGTTTGGAGATTTATAGACTTCTTGTATATTTATGGCCAGCATCTTTTTAAGGTGGAGAAGAATTTTTTTTAATGATTTTATTGATGACCTTTTTCTAGTACTTTGAGCTGTGTTGGAGGATTGAGACATGGTATTGGAGACAGGAGGTAAGAGGAATGGGATGGGTCATTCTTGGATGGTGTGCCAGGAGAGAGCTAAGAACTGGTCTTAAAAAATGAACGTAATAAAAATGAAAATAAATAAATAAATAAATAAATAAATAAATAAATAAATAAGACTGAAAGATCTCCCATGTTCAAGAATATGTAAACTTAACATAACATGAGGACAATAAGCTAAAAGCAATCATCAGATTTAATACAAGTCCCCTCACATTTTCATCTTAATTTTTTGGCAGATACTTCAAGGACAGTACTTAATTTCGTATGGGGACAAAACCTCTAAGATATCTAAAACATTCTTGGACAATAATTGAATTCTTCGCAATAAGACCATCCTTTAAGTTTTCTTTTTTAAAAGATTTATTTATTTATTTATTGTATGTAAATATCCTGTAGATGTCTTAAGAAATTTCAGAAGTCGTCAGATCTCATTTTAGATGGTTGTGAGCCACCATGTAGTTGCTGGGATTTGATCTGTATAGAGTAGTGGGGTATTGTTAGGTTTGAGGCATTTAGACCACACTTGGAGGCAGTCGGGTGTGGCATACTATGGTTAAATCAGTAATAGAATAGGTTGGAAGTGGTTGAGGGACAGATGAGAGCTGTTTAGGAAATGGAGAATTTGGACATTTGTTGACAAATTTGGACACACAACTGTTGGGGAGTGTCTGTGTAGGTGGGTCTCTCACAGCCTGACTGACAGAGCATGGAATACAAAGAATGCACTATACCCTTTGTTTTCATCACTCAGTCACAGTGTCAGATCTGAGTCATCTTGTTTTCCTGATCCCTGTCCACAGGCATCATCTCCAAGCAAGACCGTCCTGAGAAGGTCCCTCCCATCCTGAATCTCCACATGCTAAAGGTGACGCTGGAACTGCCTTCTAACAAGTTCATGCGGCCAAAGCCTAGGAAGAAAGTGGACATCTCAAGTCTTCTGCTACCAACTTGATGGGCTGGTTCTTCTCTCCATCCTGACCCAGGTCTCCACAGCTAACACATTTGGAAATAAAGCACAGCACTTTCCCATTGTTCTGACACTGACAAATCTCAGTGGCTGAGACCTCTGGCTTTTGAAAGGGAGGTGATCAACATTTGTGTCCCAGGAGAGTCTCCCGGGATGGGCACCTCAGCTTCTGTTCGGTAGAGGAAGAGCATTAACAGGAAGGCAAAGCCTGTTCCCCATGACATACACAATCCCTTGTCTGAACAGTCTAGTGAATCCTGGAGAGCTCTGGTCATCCCCTGTGATGTCACCAGTGATGTCACAGCACCCACTGCTCTCAGGGCTTTCAATTAGTCCCTAGAGAGTTCACCCATATTTATGTCTGCAAGATGGAGGAGGTGTGTGCTTGAGAGTGAGAATGGGGAGCTTAGAGAAATGAGAGAGAGGACAAAGGAAGCTGGCTTTCCATCTCACTGTAAACCAGAAATGAAGATGTGGTCCTGGGAAAGGCACAGTGAGTCATGTAACAGTGAAGTGAAATTTTCTGTAGTAGGCACACTTGAACATGGCTTCCCAGTAGTTGGTAACAGGAAATGGTGCACCCATATATTATTTAGAAATAATATGTACTCAGCTACATCCTCATCTGACAGGAGGGACAGAGAACTCTTGACTAGTTTCAATAAGTAGCAGTAACCCTATTATTAAATTTACAAAGGTCTGTTTCATTTATTCTTTCCTTTTGATTGATTATTCTGTTTGTTTACATTTCACATATTATTCCCCTTCTAGGTTACCAATCAGGAAGCACCCATTTCACTCCCTCCTACCTTCCCATGGGTACTCCTCCACCTACACACTCACCCACTCCATTTTTGCTATAGAAAACTGACAGTTTGTTGTCTAATTCCCCAACCATGGTCAGCAGCAGCTGTGGATGGAAAATATTACAGTTAAATAGCTGACATGGAAAACATTTTTAAAATAATTAATAGGAATTATAAATATTATACTTTCTGATAAATTGAAGAAATATATAGGAAAAGGGTTAAAATTGATGAATTCAAAGGGAAATGATATAGTCAAAATGATAGTAGTAATAAATTCATGAATACTAACTGACAAAAGATGTAGAGAACTTTTCTGATAGAATTCCAGATGTTTGTGGGAGTGATTTCAAAAGAATGGAAGAAATATAAAGAAAGATATGTCAAACTGAGAATAGGATAGAAAATAATATAGATAAAATAGTACTAAGAGAAAATGTATCTATACTAACTGACAAGCAATGTAGACAACTTTTCTGATTGAATCAAAGATTTCATGGAAAAATATCTGATACAATTTAAGAAATATATAAGAAAAAATTTTACAGTGAAGAATTCGATAAAAATAATGTAAATTAAGGTGTATACATAGTTAGTATATCAAAACAAATTGACACTACATGTAGTAAAATAATCAGATGAAATTGAAGATTTTCATGGAAAATTGTTTTGATAAAATTGAACAAATATATAGAAAAATGGGTTAATATTGAAACTTGGAATCCAAATTAAAGGAGATGTAAGTAGAAAACATTCCTAAACTAAATGAATACTCACACTGAAAATTTTGAATAAATAGAAAATTTACATGGAAAAACATTTTTGAAAAAAAATGAAAGGAATATATAGAAAAAAGTTTGAAATTCAAATATTGTATGGAAAATAATTTCCCATAATAGAGTCTGTATTAATGCAAACTGACAAAGCTTGTAGAACAATTTTGAGATAAAATGGGAGATATCATTGAAAATATGTGATAAAATTGAAGAAATATATAGAAAGAAATGTTAAAATTGAATATTTTGATGGAAATTGACACTTGTCAAATAGTATGCATTGAAAACCTTTACAAATTGAAAGAGTAAGTAGAAATTTTTTCTGAAAAAAAACCTTTCATAGAAAGCCTTTTCAATGAAATTGGAGAAATATAATAATATATGGGTTAAAATTGAAGAATTTGATGAAAATAATACACATGAAATTATGCACATAGATAACACATCAAATCTGACAAGCCATATTGAAAAATTCTAATCAAATTGATAGATTTCATGGAAAATATTTCTGATAAAATCGAAGAAATATATAGAAAAATATTTCAAATTGAGATTTGTCATTGAAATTAAAACACATTAAAAGAATGACAAAGAAAACATCTAAAATTTGTGCACAGGCAAACTTTAGGAATAAATTGAAAAATAAAGTGTTAAAATTGAAGAATTTATTGGAAAATAATAATGGTAAAAAGATAAACAGAAAATGTATTTTGCTAAATGATCAAGCACATACAAAAGATTTCTGATAAAGGTGATGATTCTCATGGAAAATATTTCTGATAAATTTTGAAGATATATAGAGAAAAATTGTTAAATTGAAATTTTTCATGGCAAACAATTCAGATGAAATTGTGTACATAAAAATATAAGAGTTAAAATTGAAGAATTAGTTGGAAAATCAAAATGGTAAAAGAGTTTACATAGAAAATATACCTATACAATTTGTCTAAGGACATAGAAAAAAATTGATCAAATTGAAGATTTTGATAAAAAAGCGTAGACACGTGGAATACCCAAGACACAATTTACATAACAAATGATGCTCAAGACATAGGAAGAAGAAAGTACGGATCCTTGGGTCCTTTTTTGAAAGGGAAAAAAATACCCACAGAATGAGATACAGGGACAAAAGTTTGAGCAGAGTCTGAGGGAAAGACCATCCAGAGACTGCCCCGCCCAGGGATGCATCCCATATACAGTTACACAACCCAGACACTATTGTGGATGCCCACAAGTGCTGGGTGACAGGAACCGGATACAGCTGTCACCTGGAAGGCTCTGCTAGTGCATGACAAACACAGAGGGGGACACTCTCAGCCAGCCATTGCACTGAGCACAGGGTCCCCAATGGGGGAGCTAGAGAAAGGACCCAAGGAGCAGAAGGGGTTTGCAGCGCCACAGGAGGAACAACAATATGACTCACCCAGTACCCCCCAGAGCTCCCAGGGACAAAACCATCAACCAAAGAGTGCACAGGGAGTTAGTTACCCATGGCCCCAGACGCATCAGCAACAGAGGATGAACTTGTTAGATACCATATGGGGGAGAGGCCCCCGGTCCTGGAAAGACTTGATGCCTTAGTGTAGAGAAATGAAAGGCCAGGGAAGCGGGGGAGGGTTGATTGGGGAAGGAGAAATGGCTCATGGGATTTTTGGGGGAGGGGTGAACCAGGAAAGTGGACAACATTTGAAATGTAAATAAAAATATGCCAAATAAAAAATTTAAAAATTTTAAATTTTACCGGAAAAGTATTCCATGTTCTTCAACAATTAGTACAGGTATATTTTATTTTTGTAGTAAATTAATATAATAATTTATTATATTAGTATTAGTATATTAGTATAGGTATATTTAACCATTCTTATTTTTCAGCATATTCTTCAATTTTGACATATTTTCTATATAACGTTCTTCAATTTTATCAATAATATTTCCATGTTAATCCTTAATTTTAACACTTTTCTATACTTCTTTATTTTTATCAGAAATAATTTACATCAAAACTTTCAGTTTTATCACCATATTTTTCTGTGTCCTTGGACATTTAGTAAAAGTAAATGTCCTATGTTTACATTTTTACCATTATTATTTTCTAACAAACTCTTCGATTTTAACACTTTCAATGTATTTCTTTAATTGTATTAGAAATATTGTCTAAGAACATTTTCAATTCTATCAGAAAATGTTTCTACTATCTTTTACAATATTTTAGATGTTTTTTATGTCTACAACTTTATCTGAATTATTTTCTATGAAAATATTCAATTTTACCACTTTTCTATATATATTTCTTCAAAAACATGACAAAATTTTCCATCAAAATCTTCATTTTTTTTATCAGAAAATGTATCTACTTAACTCTTTAACTAGTTTAGATGATTTCTATGTCTACCTTTTAATTGTATTATTTCCTTGAATTCTATTTTAACTTTTTAATATAGTTTTATTTTTATCAGAAATATTTTCCATCACCACATTAAATTTTAATCCGAAAATTTTCTATGTTCTTGTTCACTTAGTATATATATTTCTATGTTAACCATTTTACCATTATTACTGTTCATTAAAATTTTCAATTTTAACACTTTGTCTTGGTATTTATTTAATTTTTGTATACCGTTCTTCAATTTTATCAATAATATTTTCTATGTAAATGAATTTTATCAGAAAATGTTTGTGCTTCCTTCTTCAATTATTTTAGAACTGTTTAATATGTCTACCCTTTATCAAAATAAAGGGTATTTATCAGAATATTATTATACATGAAAACCTTCAATTTGAACACATATTTACATATTTCTTCATTTTTTTCAGAAATATATTCGATGTAAACCTTTAACGTTATCAGACTATATTTTGACTCAATTCTTGAATTAGTTTAGGAATATTTTCTATGTCTACAATTTTATTTGTATTATTTTCCATGAAAATTTTCAATGTTAACACTCTTTTCTATGCTTCTTCAATTTTATCAGAAATATTTTCCATTAATATCTTTAATTATTCAGAAAAAATTTCTATGTCCTAGTCAATTAGTAAAGACATATTTTCTATGCTGTCTATTTTACCATTATTTAACAATGCATTCTAATCTTTTAACACTTTTTTCTCTATATTTCTTAGTTTCAGAAATAGTTTCCATGTAAATCTTCAATTTTAACACATTTTATAAATATTTCTTCAATTTTATTAGAAATACATTCAATGTAACTCTTCAATCATAACAGTATGTTAGATGCAAAAGGTTTAAAAATATTCACCCAATATACTGTTTAATGCATATTAAAATTACGAGTGTATGTGTGTGTGTGTGTGTGTGTGTGTGTGTCTTTCATTCACAATTCCAAAACATTTGGGCAGGTCTAGAGAAGACATACACACTCACTGAAAACAGAACACCATCACATCATACATCTATCTTATGTAAGTGTGTCAGGATGCTTGTCTGGACATGGTTCCTTTATAATCAAGTTTGCTCAATAAAATTAAATTTATGACTGGGTCTACTGAAGAATCCATTCTTGATATTAAAATGATTAATTTTGAGATTGTGATTAGAATTTTAACCATGAGGGGCAAAAATGTATTTTCCATGAGAATATGAAATTTGTAACTATATGGACACAGAGGGCTTTACAGCTATAACCTTCCCATGGAAAGAATGACTCTAGAGACCAGGCTAGACATCACTGTCCATAGTCAGGCTTGGTGGTCTTTATCTCTCTCCAGAAAACAATCATCTCCTGGAAAATAGGATCTGCATGGAGTAATGGGGTATTTTTAGATTTGAGACATTTAGACCACACTTAGAGGCAGCCAGGTGGGGTACACTGTGGTTAATTCAGTTATAGAATAGGTTGGAAGTGGCTAAGGGGCAGAAGAGAGCTGTTTAGGAAATGGAGGATTTGGACATTTGTTGACAAATTTGGACACACAACTGTTGGGGAGTGTCTGGTGAGATGGGTCTCTCACAGCCTGAACTACAGAGCAGGGAATACAGAGATATATACTATACAATATACTATATACTATATACAAGATTACTCAGATCTGACACTCTGACCGAAGAGAACAAAACAGAATAATCTTGTTTTCCTGATCGCTGTCCGCAGCCATCATCTCCAAGCAGGACCGTCCTGAGAAGGTCCCTCCCGTCCTGAATCTCCACATGCTAAAGGGGACCCTGGAACTGCCTTCTAACAAGTTCATGCGGCCAAAGCCTAGGAAGAAAGTGGACATCTCAAGTCTTCTGCTACCAACTTGATGGACTGGCTCTTCTCTCCATCCTGACCCAGGTCTCCACAGCTAACACATTTGGAAATAAAGCACAGCACTTTCCCATTGTTCTGACACTGAGAAATCTCAGTGGCTGAGACCTCTGGCTTTTGAAAGGGAGGTGATCAACATTTGTGTCCCAGGAGAGTCTCCCGGGATGGGCACCTCAGCTTCTGTTCAGTAGAGGAACAGCATTAACAGGAAGAAAAAGCCTGTTCCCCATGACATGAACAATCCCTTGTCTGAACAGTCTAGTGAATCCAGGAGAGCTCTGGGCATCCCCTGTGATGTCTCTAGTGATGTCACAACACCCACTGCTCTCAGGGCTTTCAATTAGTCCCTAGAGAGTTCACCCATATTTATGCCTGCAAGTTGGAGGAGGTGTGTACTTGAGAGTGAGAATGGGGAGCTTAGAGAAATGAGAGAGAGGACGAAGGAAGCTGTCTTTCCATCTCACTGTAAACCAGTGAGGAAGATGTGGTCCTGGGAAAGGCTCAGTGAGTCATGGAAAGGTGATGTGAAAATTCCTTGAGTAGGCATCTGTGAGCCTAGCTTCCCAGGAGTGGCAATTGTGCCACTGTGAAGTTAATGAACTTTCCTGCTTAACATAATTCCTGAATGGTGAGGATTCTAATACATTTGTTTGTCCATCCCCAAAGACAGGAGCTGGCTAGTCCAAAGCTAGTATACTGTGAATTTTTATATTTTTTATATTTTTGTTTTTTATTTTATTTTATATAGTTTTTTATATTTTCCTCTTACTGACCATGGTGGTGTAACCTGGGGACATAAGGAGACCATAAAGAATCAGGTAGGAAATATTTCTCAGTTTATCTTAGTTCACCATTTTACTCCCTGTTGGTTTTTCTAGGTCTAGTGGTTTTCAGACTATAGTAACACAGAGAAAAATATTCTTATGAGACCTTATAATCTCAGACCTCGTCTGACAACCTTATCCCAGAGAATGATGCCCTGAGCTTTCTGAAACAGCAGATTGGGTGTAAGACATATCTCTAATGCAGCCAGACAACTGTCAGAATCAGAGACTGGATACTTTTTCCAGCTGTGGGTTGTTTTTGACTTTCAGTTGGATACTAACAAAGGAAATAGAAAATTTGACATTCACAGAACCCAACTGATAATCAAAGAATTATTTGCCTACAGACAGACAGACTGGTGTCAGCAGTGAACATTTGTGCTACCCTGTACTGGATGTCAAATTCATAAGATAGCTGAGCTGGGTCTTGGCCTTGTGATTTTCCTCTTGTGCCTGTTGAGTTCTGAGGATTTAGACATGCACTACCACAGGGAGCAGCAGGCTGCCTTTCAACTTCCACATCTAATAACAGCTTACAGGAACAATCCTTCCCTGTTGTCTTCTTAAAGAAAAAAAAAAGATGATTGAAAGTACATTGTGACATTTTCTAGAAAGAACAGGAACAAGGACTAATGTATAGCCTATGCCATCGTAATTTTTCATTCCCTTTCAATCATTGGACAGAAATGATAATTAAAGCCACCTTGATGTGGTAAATATTATTTATTTATTTATTACCACACTTGAATCAAAAAGGTACCAAATATAGCACAAAGGACTTGGTATTTATAATAAGATTTAAATTATTGCAGTTGGACTGACTATTTTGTATAGTTCCTGTTAATAGCTGTGAGATATCATTTTCCATGTTCTACCTAGACTGCTCATACACCAGGCCAGTCCTCCTGGCCAATCCACCTGCCCCATGGCACAGTCTTCTTTCTTCATCTTCTTTCTCCTTCATGGTCTCAACCTCAGACTCCAAGCCTGGGAACTGAAGCACCATCTACTTTTCTTCTCCCCAGCATTAGGCTTTAGGTATCATTATTCTGTAATCATGGAAGGCAGGAAAGAAATGTTGTAATTATATTCCCAATATAACTGCAAAATGTAACTGGCTTTATGGCCATTTGTCCAGAGTCTAGTATCTTGTATTAGAGCATATAAAGTTTACTGATAGTTTTTCTTTCAGGCAGAGCATTTTAAAGCTATGAAATAATAGTCCTTTTAGAGAGGGCCACATCAGGATATCTGGATTTCCTCTTTTGGTTGAACTAGGGTAACTACAATAATTTGGTTTAACTTAAGTTCAGTATTTGATCCAGATCCTTGATTGTCTAGTGTGCAGATCTGAGAAATGGCCAGTCAGGACATTTATTGATCATCTAAAATTAATTACCTCTCAATTCTTTCCTAATACCAATCACAGTCAAAGCAGGAAAGCTTTTCACCTCTCTTACAACCCTTTTTGTACTGTGACTAACCCTGCTTCCAAGTTGGTCTTAGAAATTGATTCTTGCACAGGCACCTCTTCATTTTAAGCCCCAAGAAAAGCCATAGTGGTTGGAGGAACCCACTTAGTGTTTTATTTTTGCTTTTTACTGAACAGTCAAGGAATAGTCTGGAAGTGTTTCAGGAAAAACTTTCCAGCACTGAGCAGCTGCTCAAAGTAACTAAAAGAAGATTGAATGAAAGCTCTTCCCACACATTGCATTCACACTGTTTGACTTTTTGTTTCTCATAGACATTTGATATATTGGATTATGGTTTCTTCATGACATCATTCTACACTCTCATAAACTGACCTCTCAATAAACTTAGCAATGTCACTACAAGAATATGAATATCAACTTTACCACGGACTATTAATATTCCTGGGTTTTGGTCATATATTTATCACTATTTAATTTGTAACATCTTATGAGGACTATATGGATTAGAAGATTCACCGCATAGCTCTTATGGAACTATAAATCAGATAAAGTTATCTCTAAAGGCATTGGTTCCTTGTCTTCTTTCTTAAGGGAATTCCTTGCAAATATGAATCAGATAACCGACAATGCTGTGCATAGTTTTGAGAGAATATTATAACCACAGCTACATTTAAAGGACTGAATGTTAATATTGTTGCTTTTCTTTAGAGCTTCCAGAAAATATTAAAATTTCAACAGAGGCATTTTTGCATCAATTTGCACATGGAAATTACCTTTCAGGACTTCAAGAAGTTTGACCTTGTTCTTCAATATGATGGTCTTCCCAATAGGAAACCTAAAATACAGTTCCAGAAAAGGAATGATAGGAAATTAGGTAAAGATTACAGTAATGTGGATTTTGACAGCACTGAACCTGTTTATTTCAGCTCATTTTTCCTCATTTTCAACTAAAATAAAGAAGATCACCAATAACAAAGAAACATCTGTCCCTTATTTTGAAATTCAAAAGTAAATTCACTGTCTTACCTATAACATTGAGGTTCCAGTAGGTCTCCAGCATCACATCTTTGTAGAGATTCTTCTGGGAAGGATCAAGTAAATCCCAGAGGAGGAGGAGGAGGAGAAGATGAAGTGGAGGAGGAAGAGGAGGAGGAGAAGTGAAGGAGGCAAATAGGAGAAGAAGATGAAAAAGAAGATGAAAAGGAAGACGGAGAAGAAGAAATAGAAGAAGAAGAAGAAGAAGAAGAAGAAGAAGAAGAAGAAGAAGAAGAAGAAGAAGAAGAAGAAGAAGGAGAAGGAGAAGGAGAAGGAGAAGGAGAAGGAGAAGGAGAAGGAGAAGGAGAAGGAGGAAGGAGGAGGAGGAGGAGGAGGAGGAGGAGGAGGAGGAGGAGGAGGAGGGAGGAGGAGGAGGAGGAGGAGGAGGAAGGAGGAGGAGGAGGAGGAGGAGGGAGGGAGGAGGGAGGAGGAGGGAGGAGGAGGAGGGGGGGAAGAGGAGGAGGAGGGGGGAGGAGAAGGGGGAGAAGGAGGGAGAGGAGGAGGGGGAGGAGGAGGGGGGAGGAGGAGGGGGAAGGGGAGGGGGAGGAGGAGGAGGAAGAGGGAGGAGGGGGAGGAGGAGGGGGAGGAGGAGGAAGAGGGGGTAGGGGGGAGGGGAAGGAAGAGGGGGGAGGGGGAGGGGGGAGGGGGAGGGAGAGAGGGAGAGGGGGAGGGAGAGAGGGAGAGGGGGAGGGGAGAGAGGGAGAGGGAGAGGGAGAGGGAGAGGAAGAGGAAGAGGAAGAGGAAGAAGAAGAAGAAGAAGAAGAAGAGAAGAAGAAGAAGAAGAAGAAGAAGAAGAAGAAGAAGAAGAAGAAGAAGAGGAAGAGGAAGAGGAAGAGAAGAAGAAGAAGAAGAAGAAGAAGAAGAAGAAGAAGGAAGAAGAAAGAAGAAGAAGAAGAAGAAGAAGAAGAAGAAGAAGAAGAAGAAAGAAGAAGAAGAAGAAGAAAGAAGAAGAAGAAGAAGAGGAAGAAGAAGAAGAAGAGAGAAGAAGAAGAAGAAGAAGAAAGAAGAAGAAGAAAGAAGAGAGAAGAAGAAGAAGAAGAAGGAGGAAGAAGAAGAAGAAGAAGAAGAAGAAGAAGAAGAAGAAGAAGAAGAAG